>NC_056744.1:1096282345-1096284845 GCF_019279795.1 Protopterus annectens
GCCTTTCCAGCTGTTGCAGGTGTCTAGTGAGGTACATGCCAAAAGGGGCATTATATTCTATACTAGGTCTAATGAGGGACAAGTAGAGAGGGACTATGACTCTTTCTTCCTAGATGAGAAACCCTTTGTGATGAGATGTGCCACATAAAAGGATTTTCAAGCCTCAGTGGCGATGTGGTTGTCAAAGGAGCGGCTGCTATCAACCTGTGTTCCCAGATCTCTTATTACACCTTCTGAGTTAAGTGGAACACCATTGATGTGGTAGTTCATGGGCACAGAGTTTTTCCCAAAGGGAATAACGATGCATTTTTTGGCATTTAGTTTAAAGCCGTGATTTAGGCACCAGTCATTGGTGTCAGTGAGGCCCCTTTGTAGGATGTCTACTTCAGATGGAGATTCTATAATGGCTCCCAGTTTGCAATCATCTGCAAACTTGGTCAGCCAGAGTCCTTTTGTGTTGGCTTGAACTTCTGAGAAGTAGATACCGAACAGAAGGGGACCCAGGACAGATCCCTGTAGGACACCACTCGTGACTGGTCGGTAGTCTGAGTCTGCAACCTTCACAGTGTAAGTTCTATCTGTGAGCCACTTAGCAACCCACCTTGTGACATAGAGGTTAATGCCTAGATTAGTGAGTCTATCAATGATTCCTGAGTGGGGAATGGTATCAAAGGCCTTGGCAAGATCGAGATAGGCTGGGTGTAACACCTTGCCCTCATCCACAGCTCTGGTGATGGACTCAGAAATCTATCAGATTGAGCAGGCATGATCTACCCTTAACAGATCCGAATTGTGTGGGGTCCAGAGTTTGGAGGCTTCCTAGTTCCCTATTTGTAAGGTCCACGATGATATGATCCATAGCCTTGCATATCAGACTAGTCAGGCTAATGGGGCAGTAGTTTCTGGAGTCTGTAGTCACTCCCCCTTTGTGGAGTGGGATGACCGTGGCCATTCGCCATTCAGTGGGTACAAAGCTTGAAGTGAGGCTGTGATTGAACAGGGCACTCAGGTGTGGTACCAGTTCATTTTGTAGCTCATGTAGGACGCATTCAGATATATTATTGGGTCACATGGAAGCTGTGTTCTTTGCTTTAGACAGTGTGGTTTTAACCCAAGCAGCAGTAATATTAAGAACTTGACACTCCTCAGGAATTGCCATTGGCCCTTTGGTTGGCACTAAACCTATCAGCCAATATATTGACAATGCCAGCTGGCTCAGTATATGTGTTGCCATTGTGCTGTAGCTCAGACCAGACCTGAGTGTTGCCCTGAAGATTCTTGACATAACTATAGAATGCCTTGTGGTTGCCTTTAGTATTTGCTGCTATTTTGTTTTCATAGTTAGCTTTAGAGGATTTGATGCGGTATCTCAATTTTTTTGCTAAGGCTAGCTAGGGATTTTTTCCAATCTTGGGACTTTACCCTTTTCTGCAACAGTTTCTTTCTTCTGTTGTAGGGTTTGTTTATGGTAAGGGACCACCAGATTGGCTTCCTTTTTTGGGGGGTAAGCATCTTAGTTCTGTTTGGGATGGCTCTATCCATTCACTTGTGAATGTGTTTGTACAGCACAATAGTGTGTGATTCAGCAGTCGAGCAGCTATTTTCCAACTGCATGGGCATTGTAAAATTTGCCACCTCCATTTTTAGGTGCCCAAAGTTTGTTTTGGAAAAGTTTTTTACAGTGGTTTCCTTTACGGTAGGAGAGGGGGTATGGATATCCATGGTGATTAGCTTGTGGTCAGATCTGACCAGGGAGGAGTTAAATTCAGGTGTAGAACAGCAGTTGCTCATGTTGGTTATGACCACATCGAGGATGATGTTACCCCTAGTGGGGATAAGAACAAGTTGGTCCAGGGCATTGGAATTTATGGATTCCAGGAATCATTGAGCAAGTGAGTTAGTACTTGAGTAATTTTCCCATTTTATGTAGGGGTAATTAAATCCCCCAGTATTAAGGTGTTGGGTTGCACTTTGGTATTTTTCAGGATGTTTAGGAATGTGGAGTGGGAGTCTTGGGACACGGTGGGGGACCTATAGCAGGCAACCACCTTGATTGCTGTCTTGCCCAGTGTTAGTTGTACCTGGAGTATCTCTGAAGTGTTGTGTTGGGCTACTAGTCTGGTGGTGTGCATATCCTTTATGAATATGGAGATACCACTGCCTTTAGTGCTTCGGTCCAGGTTTTGGGGCCTAAAGGTGTGGTATGAATTATAACCTGGTAGCACAGGGGTATTCTCTGGAGCCTTGAACCAGGTTTCAGTTACTGCACGGACATCGATGTACTCCATTTTAAGGAGGGGTTTTGAGTGAGTGCATTTTGAGATTCAAACTTCTAGTGTTGTGTAGCATAACATTCAGATTCTGTTTGGTTGTAGCAGTTACAGTGGTACTTTTGACATCAGGGCATTGCCTAAAAAGGCACTATAGGGGTGGCACGTGCCTTAGCCAGTATCCGGAATCCCAGGGGTGACAGATGCAGGCTATCTCTGGCAAAGCATCG
>NC_056744.1:1096289845-1096369845 GCF_019279795.1 Protopterus annectens
GTCACTCCACAGCAAGTACAAATATGACACAGTCATTGTCCATGCTGGTGTGAACGACCTGAGACGTACCTCCCTGGACTACATGAAAAGAGACATAGAGGAGCTCTCTGATTATGTAGCCCAGGCAGGTATGACCCTGACCCTGAGCAGTATCCTTCCTTCACCAAGAATGATGCCACAACATAGAGACAAGATGATCAGCTTTAACAATTGGCTTAATTTCTGGTGTCATTCAAAGGGGATCCAGTGTCTGTCTGCCTGGGATGGCATGCTTGACAAGCCACGCTGCTTACAAGGGCGGCTTGCACCTGTCACCCTGGGATTCGGATATTGGCTAAGGCTCTTGCCACCCCATAGTGCCTTTTTAGGCAAGGCTCAAATTCTAAACCTACCACCCTAGAAAACAAAAATGGGAAGAAACTAAGGGTAATGCTGCTCAATGCCAGAAGTCTAAATCTCAAAATGCACGCACTCGAGGCCCTTCTCAGTATGGAGAACATCGATGTCTGTGCTGTGACTGAAACCTGGTTCAAGGCTCCTGAGAGCACCCTGGCACTATCAGGTTTTACCTCATATCATGCGTTCTGGCCCCAAAACCCGGACCACACCACAAAAGAGGGGGGTGTATCCATATTCATCAAGGATACCCACACCTCCAGGTTGGTGGCAACGCATGAAGCATCGGAAACCATCCAGGTGCAATTAACCATAGGCAAAACTGCTCTACAATTTGTAGCATGCTACAGGCCACCCTCTCAAACTCAGGAACCCCACACAGCCTTCCTGAAGACACTGGAGGGTATAAATGTATCTCCAAACACCATTATATTGGGTGACTTCAACTACCGAATATAGACTGGGAACATTACTCAAGCCCCAACTTTCTAGCCCAAAGGTTCCTGGAGTTCATAAATTCAAATGACATGGAACAACTAGTCACCGTTCCCACAAGAGGAGAAAATATACTAGATCTCATCATCACAAACATGGGGACAAAGTGCTCCACACCCCTCATTGGTGAGATCAGATCACAAACTAATCTCACTGGAAATCCACATCCCGCCCCCACCCCAAACAAAAAAGACCACAGTGAAGAACTTCTCTAAAGCAAACTTCACACTACTCAAGACTGGTGTGGTATCCTTCAAGGCAACCGAGCCAGTGGAAACTACAACCCAAGCTGCGGAAGCCCTTACAAATGCCTTCTACGAACACCTCCAGGACTGCATGGATCAGGCAATCCCAAATAAAACCAAGACTCTTTCCACCAAGGGCAAACGTCCAGTCTGGTGGACCCCAGCCATAAACAAACTTTACAATAAGAGGAGAAAGCTGTTACATGATAGAGCAAAATCCATAAAAGAGAAGACACCCTTGATCATTATTAGTAAAAAAATACGAGCACTCATAAAATCATCCAAGGCCAACTTTGAGAGAAAAATTGCCATAGATTCAAAAGACAATCATAAGGCCTTCTTCAGCTATGTTAGAAACCTGGGTGGAAACTCCCAGATATGCTCAGAATTAGTCCAAAATGATACAAAAATCACTGAACCCACAGACATTGCCAACATACTGGCAGACAGGTTCAGTGCAAACTTCACCCCAAAAAGGAGAGATAACTATCCCAGTGGAGTGTAGCCTCCCAGACATCTCAAATGCGCAGGTGAAAGCTGCTCTCTCTAAAGCTAAAAACACAGCATCAATGGGACCGGATGGTGTCCCCGGCTGTGTGCTACATGAACTCAATGAAGAACTAAACCCTCACATAAGGCAGCTGTTTAATCTTAGCCTGACCACAGGATACATGCCCAAGGAGTGGCGTACCGCAACTGTGGTTCCACTCCACAAAGGCGGTGCCTCTACGGACCCTGGTAATTACCGCCCCATAAGCTTAACAAGCCTGGTCTGCAAAGCTATGGAGAGGATCATAATGGAACTCATAAACAAAGACATAGGAGACTTGCAGACATTGGACCCGACTGAGTTTGGCTTTGTCAAGGGCAGATCATGCCTTTTGAACTTGGTCGACTTCTTAGAAACAGTCACCAAGGCCATTGATGAGGGAAAGGCAGTCCATACAGCCTACCTTGACCTTGCAAAAGCTTTCGACACAATACCCCACTCGGGTATTATAGAGAAACTTACCAGCTTAAATGTAAACCCATATGTCACAAGATGGGTTGCAAACTGGCTAAAGGACAGAACCCACAGGGTTAGAGTTGCTGGCGCCATGTCAGACTCCAAGCCAGTCACAAGTGGTGTCCCACAGGGCTCAGTCCTAGGCCCCCTGTTGTTCGGCATCTACTTCTCAGAAGTACAGGCAAACATAGGAGGACTATGGCTGACAAAGTTTGCAGATGACTGCAAACTGGGCGCCATAGTGGAAAGTACATCGGACAGAGATATCCTTCAGAGGGGTCTCATGGAAACTGATAGCTGGTGCCAGAGCCATGGCCTAAAGTTAAATGCCAAAAAATGTATAGTCATACCCTTCGGGAAAAACAAGGTAACCCCAAGCTACCATATAGGTGGCACTCCACTAAGCACAGAAAAAGTTATCAGGGACCTGGGGACCCAGGTTGACAGTGGCCTTTCTTTTGACACTCACATTGCTAAAGTGGTTAGAAAGACCTTCTACATTGCCCACCTGATCATGAAGGGATTCACATCCAGATCAAGTGAGGTAATTGTTCCCCTGTACTCTTCACTTATCAGACCAATGATCGAGTACAATGCCCCATTCGGGATGTATCTCACCCAACACCTGCAGCAATTGGAGAGACCCCAAAAGTTCCTCACCAAAAGGATAAAGGGACTCCAAAATCTGTCATATGCTGCCAGACTGAAGAAACTCCAGCTCTATTCAGTCGCATACCATCTGCTCAGAGGTGACCTGTGCCTGAAATACAAGGCCATGTCCAACCCGGAATTAATGGACATGCTCCACCTCAAAAAATCCAAATCTATCAGATCCACTAGAGCAAGCGACTTAAACCTTAACATGGATATAAATAGGACATGCTGGAGGGATAGATTTGTCACCCAGAGACTCCCTATGCTGTGGAATAAAATCCCGGTCCATGTGAGGCAGAGCACCTCGCTGGCTCTGTTCAAGAGAAATCTTGACCGGTGGATGGGAGATCGTAGGTTTACCCCAGGAATCATCTCTGTGTCACTGCTGGACAGAGGCACAACAAACTAATGGGCACAGTATTTTTTAACATAAGGGGTGGCGTAAGCCACAAAACTCTGGGCTAGGCTTATAAATGCCTTAGGGCAGATAGCCTAGTATAAACCTATGAACCTATGTATATATATATATATATATATATATATATATATATATATATATATATATATATATATATATATATATATATATATATATATATATATATATATATATATATATATACATTATATATATATATATATATATATATATATATATATATATATATATATATATATATATATATATATATATATATATACATATATATATATATATATAGGTCTTCCTGAGAAGACTGAAAGACCACTTACCCGAAGACAACAAGACTGAAAGACAGAGATGACATCACCGAATCTTCATTTAAACAAAGCCTCCCATAACCAAGAAGTTACCCAGGGAGGGAAGCGGTCAGCCAGCAATTGTAAGAAAGCATATGGAATCACTCCAAACCCATGCAAGTGCAACACATCTAGAATTAACAGACAGTACTCAAATAGCTGCTTCTCTGGGGGAGAAAAACATTATCTATAAATCAACCTAAACTATGAAATATCTCCCTTTGAAGCTTCTCCACTCATGATTTCAGTAGCTGTTACAAAACTTTATGCATCCACTACTTCATTGCAATGTGACTTCAGCTGGATAGCACTATATTCATAGTGCTCCACTTCGTAGACTTTTATCTTTAGCTATGTACCCTTCCCTTCTTACCTCTTGTTTTTTTTTTTTTTTTTTTGGTGTGTTTTTTATGCCAGGGTGTGGACATTTATTTTTTGTTATTCCTAGCCTTGTCCTTTCAGGGCTCAGCCTCCTTCTCTCTGCTGGCAGGAAAACTCTGAAGGACTTCATGCCCAGACTTGTCTTTTAGTCAGCTCAGCTCGAGCTTCTTGACAGTTTGGGTATGTATAAGGTGCTGTGAAATGTTTTGGTAGCTGTAATATCCTTGGCAGGATATAACCCAATATGAAGAAAATCTTTGTTTTGCTTTGGATTCCAGCCTTGGTTTCTGTGCACAGGCAGCTTTCTAGACCATGCATCCTTCTTTGGTTTGTTGCTTGAATTTGTAGTGGTAACCATTGCCTTGATTGTCATATATAACAATATGGTAGACTGTGATTCATGCTGGCAACATGATTTCTGAATCCTGGGTAGAGCAACATAGTGCCACCATGACACATGATGCATGTATATTTGCAACACCATACAAGAATAACCCTTAAACAAGGTATATTGGCATTGTGTGCTTGAACCTAGCTGCTTGTTCCAAAATAATATATATTGATTCATAGTCATGCCTAGAACCTATCCTCATTTGAATACAAGTCATGTAAACTTCTATATTTTTATGGCTTAAGCAGACATATCATAATTTTAAATGGCAAACGACTCATCAAAACAAAAGGAACAGCAGCACCATCACCAGCCATAGAACAGTTTGAAACAAGTTTCTGGGAGCAAAGTTACATAGGTTAAAGAAGGCACGGCCTTGAGAGGATAGACAGTAATCTGTGCTACTGTGGTAAACTGTGCTTCTCAGTTGATTTGTACATGTGGACCTTTGCCTTGAAATAATGTATAGGTGCACAGCATAATCTGTACTATGGTTACACACAATCTGTGCCTGAATATAGCACAAACATACATAACATATGTAGCTTCGTATCTACACTGTAACTGTGGGATGGTAGTCCACTGACAGGTGTGCCTATGCCTATACTATCCTGTATGTTCTGAACAGACATGCCATGTGAGTATGCTTTTAGGACACTTATAGAGGGCCTTCATGTATGTAATCACAGTATCATAGCCCATTAGCTTAGATTACTGTCACCTGTGATTCCGTATGTGACCCCATCCATGCTGTCTGTGAAACTCACATTTCTCTAATATACCCAGGGGCCTCTGTGTGGCAATGCATGGCAGTCATTCTCACTGTATGGTATCACTAGAGTTCCATGCTGTCCATACGGAGTTCACTTGCAGAGAACTCTGCAATTCTTCTGAAGTGTTTCAACTGCATCCATAGCCATCCAAGCTAAGATAAGAATATTTTCTTGATTTACTGCATTTGTACTTGCTTTATACAGTGATCAATATTATTTTGAGAATTTTTTAAAGCATTTATTTAATTTTGTGGCAAAAAGCAATTTCTCTGGTTTTTTTTTTTTTTTTGCTTTTTGAGTTTTGTTTGCCTCCAACGCACCTTGCAGAAGGGGGGATTAGCCATCATCTTAGTTATTTGGTAGTTATTTGTTGTTTAATCTGACTTGAGAGCTGCATTTCCTGTGCTTTTACATTAAGAAATTCAAGGATCATCCATCTTGTGGCAAAATGTGTTTACCTGATCTCTCCAAAGTGGTAAGCACTCCACGGAGCTCAACGTGTGGTTGTTTATTGGCTAGAGGGAAGAGGAATCAGTTTTCAAGCATTTTTCTCTGCTATAAATCAGGTACGTTTGCACAGAGCTGTCCATCGAGCAGCAGCAGCAGCAGTTAGCAGTTCCTTGTGTACTAGCAAACGGCCAAATGCCTAGACAGTAATTTTTCCCTATAAAAGTTAGAATAAGGTCCAAAACCTGTTAAATGGTATAGCATTGTGTAGAATTAAGCTTAGAGCAGCTAGCTTGCACATGGAATAGCATTACAATATCCTAGCACCATATAACATCTTGCCCTTAACCCCAGAAACAGGTTTGTGCATCAAATAGCACTAACATTTCCTAGCATTATATAACATCTTGCCCTTAACACCAGAAACTACCCTAGGAGACCCCTGTTAAAACCCAATCCTTAATTCTAATCAGTCTAGCCTATTACAGGACTGGACGATATGGATATGCAATTGCCAAATATCTCTGTGACCATCTTGGTAGAGTTGGGCATCCTGAGGCAGTGTAGTAATTGTGTCATGTTCTCAGACAACTAGTTAATCATTAAAGAAAAAAACATGGTATATGAGACATGTAAATATACAACTTTCTTGGAGGCAAAAATCTCGCATATAAGTGAGGTTCTCAGGAATACCCGCACTACATCCCTCACACATACCACTCACAATATGCACACAGAGATTGTCTTATACTGAGGAGCTTAAAAGAAACAAATCTCAAAGACCTCAGAGCCACACACCAAAAACAACACCAAACATCTCACATAAACCTAAACCCAATGGTTCCCTAGAAGCAAATCCCATAAGGCAAGCATGTACTTTACTTAATACTCTTGTCACTGGTGAACCCACTGTGCAACACAGATATGCCCCACTCACCAGGTTAAAGAAGGAGAAGTCTGGAGCTAGAATCCACAATATCACACACTCACTAAAGTCACTGCATTGCAGGTACCAGTATGATTTTATCATAGTCAGTATGGGTAAAAATGACCTGAGACATGATGACTGGACTATATGAAAAGAGACATAATGGATCTCTCAGAATATGTGCCACAGGTAGGTACGAGCCTTGCATTGAACGCCATTCTACCTTCATCAATTATGATGCCACAGTATGAACATAAAATGATTGATTTTAATAACTGGATTCGTTTCTGTTATCATTCCAGGAGGATCCAATATTTATTTATTTATTGCATTTGTTGACCGGGAAAGTCCACTGGGCCTGGAGGAGCCCATTTTCAGTGGAGGCCCGAGGAGAAAAGCTTCACATTATTACATACAATTAACAAAATAAAACATTGTAGATACATGAATAAAGCAAATATAATACTATATACAATTAGATCAGTTGTCGATATATAAAAATGTACAAACAGTAGAAAGGATAAGACAATTTGCAGAGATGACATTCTAATAATACCTAGAAAATACATAATCATTTTTTTTTTTGTTTTTAAGTGACAGTATAAATGGAAACAGAAGTATGAAAGTCAGAGTAGAAGAAGAAAGTCTCTTAGCAGTATATATGAGTAGCTAAGTACTTGAGCTTTGGCCAGCTAAGATTTGCCTGCAATCAACTGGATGTAAAGTGAACTTAAGTGCACTTTTATCTGCACTTTTTTCATATAGTACTGCATTTTGTTTCTTACTGAATAGTAATTAGGGTTGCCAACTTTTCAAATGGCCAAAGTGGGACATTTTTGGTGCAAACATCAGATGTTACAGGCCGACACATACCCACGGCCAGTTCAAAGTATAGAACTTAACTTTTTGCCTAAATAATAGCTTATTCTTGTAGCATTTTAGCTGCATATTCTGTTTCTTATAACATTCAGGTATTTCAGATACAGAATAACCATTTTATGCAACTATTGCATAAAATATAGGAAATAATTTTGTCCTAAAATCTCAGGACATTTGCCATTTTTTAAATTTTTTGTCAGGACACAACTGCCCAAAGAGGGACTGTCCCTCGCAAAGTGGGACAGGTGGTAACCCTAATAGTAATTGAACTGAAAATTGTGTCTCTCTGTTTCTACAGTTAGTTCCCACCCCGCCCTGTTCTTGTTTTGGTGTTAATCTTGGTGGCTTTGAAATTGCATGCCCCTCTTGTACATTTGCATTTGGATACTCCTTCTAGGCCCATCTCATTTGCTCAATCAACTGAGTGCAGTGAGGTCATATTCTGATTTCAGGCACTCCTGCTGTTGATAAAGAGAGCATTTGGGAAGAAAAAAATGTTTCTAAGTTTGTTTCCTGCCTTTCCTGTAAGTACTCTAGTCCACATACACATTTGTTGTATCCAGGACTATTTGTAAGCTTCTGAGTCCCCAAACCTTTGTGTTGGAGAGAAGCCTTCTAGCTTAATTTTGTTTCTTAAAACTAGCCAGTTTTTTTAGTTTCAGCACTCAGATCTATTTCTTTGAGCTCAGCACTTGTTCAGAACTCGTAAGCACTAAATAAGCTACAAATTACTACAGCACTCAACTTTCCTCACTTGTCTAGAGGAAAACAGTTTTTAGTACTTAATAAATAATCACCTATCCAGGCATGTCTAAGGGTCAGCTCCTGGTGTTTTCTCCTGTCTTTCTGATGAATCTGGGCATCTTGGGGCAATGCAGCAATTGCCTCATGTACACAGACAACCCTCTCCTCCTTCCACCCAACACTACAACCTGTGAGAGATGTACTTATATAGCCAAACTGGAAGCAAAGCTCTCTAGATCCAAGACTGGAATAGACAGTCAAGAGGAGAAGGTGAACACTTGCACCACACCACACTCATCACATAGTTCTTCAAAATCTACACCACCAAAACACACATGTAGAAATGCAAAACACACACCTACATTCGCGGAGGCTTTCAATAAAAACCTGCCCAAGCAACAGGGACCTCCAAAGCAGAAACGCAAGCAAACTCCACCCCCCCAACACAACCCAAATGACACATAGCCCACAATCTCAGTGTGCCACTCAACCACAGCCCATAAGGCATAACAATGTAACCAACACTCTAGTCATAGGTGACTCTATAGTCAAGCACACTAATGTTCCACTCACCAGGCTAAACAAGGAGAAAGTCACTGTCAGCTGCCTGTTGGGTACCAGGATCCACCACATAATGCACTCACTCAGGTCACTCCACAACAAGTACAAATATGACTCTGTCATTGTCCATGTTGGTGTGAATGACCTGAGATGTACCTCCCTGGACTACATGAAAAGAGACATGAAGGAGCTCTCCGATCTTGAAGCCCCAGCAGGTATGACCCTAGCCCTCAGTAGCATCCTGCCATCACCCAGAATGATACCACAGTACAAGGACAAAATGATTGACTTCAACAATTGGCTAAGCTTCTGGTGTCATTCTAAGGAGATCCAGTATTTGTCTGCCTGGGATGACATGATCAACAGACCATGATGCTTTGCCAGAGATGGCCTGCACCTGTCGCCCTTGGGATTCCAGATGCTGGCTAAGGCTCTTGCTACCGCTATAGTGCCTTTTTTAGGCAAGGTTCAAATGACAAATTCACCACCGTAACAGGTATAAGCAACCAAAATCTGAGGATAATGCTACTCAGTGCTAGAAGTCTAAATCTCAAAATGCACTCACTCGAGGCACTCCTTAAAATGAAGAACATCGACATCTGTGCAGTGACAGAGACCTGGTTCAAAGCTCCATAGGGCACCCCTGCATTACCAGGCTATAATTCATACCACACCTTTCGGCCACCTAATGCGGACTGAAGCACTAAAGGCGGAGGCGTGTCCATATTCATTAAGGATATCCACACCTCCAGGCTAGTTGCACAGCATAATGCATCCGAGATTATCCAAGTGCAACTAACTCTGGGCAAGACCGCAATCCAAATTGTAGCTTGTTACAAACCCCCCCCCCACCATGCCCCAGGATTCCCACTCCTCATTCATTGATACACTGGAAAATATTAGGGTACAACCCAACACCCTAATAATGGGCGATTTCAACTACCCCACCATTAACTGGGAAAACTACTCATGTACCAACTCTTTTGCTCAACGTTTTCTGGAATTCATAAATTCCAACACCTTAGATCAACTTATTCACACCCCCAACAGAGGCAGCAATATCCTAGACCTGGTCACTACCAACACGAGTGACCAGTGTTCCACACCAGAGGTCAATTCCTCATTGGTTAGATCCGACCACAAGCTAATCACCCTAGACATCCACATCCCACCCCCACCCCCCAATTGGGAAACCACCGTAAAAAACTTCTCCAAAGCCAACTTCACACTTCTTAAGACAGAAATGACACCCATGCAGACAAACAATAGAGGTACGACTGCTGAATCCTACACAAATGCACTTTATAAGCACTTATATGAGTGCATGGATCATGCTATCCCTAACAGAACCAAGATGCTATCCTCCAAAAAAAGGAAGCCAATCTGGTGGTCCTCTGCCATAAACACACTCTACAACAGAAGAAAGAAACTGTTTCAAAAAAAGAGTAAAATCCCATGACTGTAGGAGCTCCCTGGTCAGCCTCAGTAAGAAGCTGAGATCCCTCATAAAATCCTCCAAAGCTAATTAGGAAAACAACATTTCCACTGACTCTAAAGGCAACCACAAAGCATTCTATAGCTATGTAAAGAATCTCAATGGCAACACTCAGATCTGGTCTGAGTTACAGCACAATGGCACTAAATATACAGAACCAACTGATATTGTCAACATCCTGGCAGATAGGTTCATTGCTAACTTTATACCCCTCTCACCCCCTAGAGGGCCCATCTCTATACTGGAAGAATGCAAAGTTCCTGTAATCACGGCTGCACAGGTAAAAAACCCACTCTCCAAAGCCAAGAACACAGCATCCATGGGACCTGACAATATCCCAGGCTGCGTTCTCCACGAACTACAGAACGAAATGGCATCCCACATAAGTACCAGGTTCAGTCATAGCCTCACCTCAGGCTTTGTGCCCAATGAATGGTGCACCATTACGGTTATCCGACTCCACAAAGGGGGAGCCATGATGGACCTCGGGAACTACTGCCCCATTAGCCTGATGAGCCTGGTCTGCAAGGCCATGGGACATATCATCATGGAACTCATAAACAAAGACATTGGTAATCTCCAAACTCTGGACCCCACCCAGTTCGGGTTTGTAAAAGGCAGATCATGTCTTCTAAACCTGATAGAAGTCTTTGAAGCAGTCACCAAAGCCATAGATGAGGCTAAGGAGGTTCACACAGCCTATCTAGATCTCGCCAAGGCTTTCGATACCATCCCCCACTCTGGAATTATAGATAAACTCACTAAACTAGGTATATATCCCTATGTCACAAGATGGGTTGCCAACTGGCTCATCGACAGTACCCACACTGTGAAAGTAGCAGACTCCAAATCCGACTTCAGACCAGTGACAAGTGGAGTACCACAGTGTTCAGTCCTGGGTCCTCTCCTGTTTGGTATATATTTCTCTGAAGTACAGGCTAACACAGAAGGTCTTTGGCTAATGAAGTTTGCAGATGACTGCAAACTGGGAGCTATAATCAAAACTCCTAAAGATGTGTACATCCTCCAAAAGGGCCTCACTGAGACAGATGCCTGGTGTCAAAGCCATGGCCTGAAGCTCAATGCCAAAAAGTGCATTGTCATCCCCTTTGGTAAAAACTCTGTACCCATGAACTACCACATAGGTGGTAGTCTACTTAACACCAAAAGTGTGATAACAGACCTTGGGACACAGGCAGATAGTAGTCTCACCTTTGATAATCACATTGCCACAGTGGTCATGAAATCCTTCTACATGATACACCCATCACAAAAGGTTTCTCATCCAGAAAATAAGAGGTCATTTTTCCCCTCGACTCATCACTCATTAGACCCATTATAGAGTACAGCACCCCTTTTGGTATGTACCGCACAAGACATCTACAACAACTGGAGAGGCCACAGAAATACCTCACAAAGAAGATTACTGGCCATAAACAGACACCCTATGCAGACCGTCTCAAAACACTCCAACTTTACTCCATCGCATATCGTCTACTCAGAGGTGATCTCTGCCTAACATATAAAGCTATGTCAAACCCAGAGCTGTTGGACATGCTCCACTTAAACAAATCCCAATCCCCCTGAACTACATGCTGTAGGGACCTACACCTTGTCACCACAATAAACAGAACATGCTGGAGGGATAGATTCCTGTCACAGAAACTTCTCATACTCTGGAACAGACTACCTATCTATGTCAAACAGAGCTCCTCATTAGCACTCTTCAAGAAAAATCTTGATGATTGGATGGGAAATAGGAAATTCACCCTGGGGATCACTTCTGTGGCTCTGTTCGACAGGGGCACAGGAAAATAATTTTCTTGGGTGGCGATAGGCAGGTACCTTTTTGGCCTGGGGCCAATAGTCTAGTACTTACCTATGAACCTATGAACCTAGAGAAAGACAATAATATCTACATGTGAGTGAGCAGGATTCAAAGTAGAGGGGTGTATCTGTCAACATGGGTGGGCATGGTGAACAGGCCATGTTGCTTTGCCAAGGATAGGCTGCACCTGACCCCCCCTAGGTTTTAGGATATTGGCAAAAATTTTATCCACCCCTTTAGAGCCTTTTTTAGTTAATGCTAAAAAGACAAAACTCCCAACTTAGTGAAAAAGTCTCCAAGCAACCTTAAAGTGTTACTGCTCAATACTAGTAGCCTTAACAATAAAGTCAGCACCACTCAAGCCCTACTCACTCTGGTGAATGTAGGCAGGGGCAGAGCTAGGGCGAGATGATAATGTTCAATTGTCTTAGAGGCAAAAGCAATCCATCATCACAAACGAATGACCTCTTTCTTTAGTGCCGGCTTTGCAGTCAAACCTGAGCACTACAGCACTTCCTGTGTGTTCTATACTGGAGCAACTGTTTTCTACATTAAAAAAATGTTTTTTTCTCTTCAATGGAAGAGCTAGCTGGAGGGGAGGGGGTGCATCATACTTCCCAGCCTCTTGGTGTAAGAAATCTGGTCAAAACCTAAAAATAATAGGGGGCAAAGGCATGACAATTGTGAAAGATTTTAAATATTGCTCTTATATACTTATAAAGTTGCTAGAATAGCAGGATTTTTGTTAGCATACATTTTCTGAAGGATATGAAGTCTGAAACTCAAATGTCTGTCATGATATGAAGTCTGAAAGTCAACTGAGAAAATAAACTGAAAATAAGAAAAACATGCTATCCTGGGAGTACAGCATCTCAGTTTTTAATTTTGGATGAGCACTTTCACTCAGTATTAACTTCTCCAGATAAAGCACAACGCACAAACAGTTGTTTACATAAGGAAGTAATGGTCATGTGTTTGCCAAGCCTCCTCTGTGATCCAATCACATGCTCAGTTTCTTGTTTGAATGTATTGCCTTCAGGAAGTGTGACTTCTTCTCTTGTTTTTAAGTTAGAAAGCATTTCATTTCATGTGTTCAAATATATAAGCATAACTAGTGAGTACATTTAGTTTAAGTACTGTGTGAAATTTTTGGATGATAAACTTAAGCACTTAATACTTCAAGATGAACATGTGCAAAGATTCATGGAATTTCTTGAGCAAAATGAACAAATGAATTCCATGTGACTACTTTTTAACTAAAAATATTCTACAAGAAAAGATTAATTTATATGAAGAACTACTGGTGACAATAATAGGAAACAACTTCATTTATTTTGAGGGTCAGTATTACTTACAAAACAAAGGGGTGGCAATTGGGTTCCCATGTGGCTCTTTATTGGCCAACATTGTAATGATCCACTGGGAAACAAACTTTCTTTTCAACAATAAAGTTATGGAGTCAAGCAAATTTTACACTCTTCATCTGTCTGACATTTTTTTATTGTTTGGAAAGATGAAAAAGAAAAAAAATACATACCTTTTTGGACTAACTCAACACAACAACTGTATTCCTAACATTTACACACAAAACAGGACAAAATAAAATAGCCTGCTTAGATGTACTAATAACAAAGGATTTTGAAACAAAAACAGATGTATCACAAATATGTAATAAACCTACATATTCTAATGCCTTTCTTCATTTCTTGAGTTTACATCCAAAAACACAAAATAAAGCTGTGGTAAAAGCCCAGTTTGTGAGGGCAGCATGAATGACTGCAAAGGAGGATGTCTTTCTAGATGTTTCTTACTGAAATAAATGTTTAAAAGACATGGCTACCCTGACCAGTTTATCAATGAATTAATGTATGAGGGGATTTACAAAAGTGAATGAAAGTATTTTGTTACAGTTTTTGATCAGAGGTCTGAAATAACAATATTAGAATTGAACATCATATCCATCCCTACAAATACAAATTCAGTGAAACAACTTGAAAGTAGTTTAAAAAATGCCTTTATTACCACCTACATAGTCAATAACGACCTTATTAAATGGAGTTTGAACAAAAACTGTCTGTTGGTATCAGAAGAATGAGTAACTAATGAAAAACTGTGACAAAAATGTAGCATTATATACAAAAAAGGAACTAATATGAAAAACATATTGGAAGCAATGAACAACAAAACAACCCCCCCCCAAAAAAAAACTTGCAACATAAACAAATGTGGACATTGTCCTTTCTGTAAATTTAATCAAACTGGAACATCTTTCAGAATTAGGTCACAAACTATCAAAATAAAAGGAAAATACAATTGTGAAACCAATGGTAGTCAATGTTGCCCTTTGCCAAATTTTGTCCTGGGTTTTACATAGGGAAGACTAAACGTAAACTAAAACAGCGCATATATGAACATACTTATGACATCAGAAAAAGGAAGGAAACAAATGCAGTTTACAAACATGTTAAAAGTAATCTGAGACATAAATGCAAGTTCACTATTATAGGAAAAGTCATCTCTAACATGAGAGGAGGACCTTGGTCATTAAACCTGGAAAAGCAAGAACTGTACTGGCAGCTTAAATTCAATGACAATGCATGGCCAGAATTGAAAGATTATATTTCTATAGCCCCAGTACTTAAACTAAAGGCTCTGATAAGATGAAAAACATGGGTGTTTCAGGAAATTAAATGACTTATTTTTTGAATGGAAATTGTTGAAAGTTAAATGGAAATTGTTGAAAGTTAAAAAGTAATTCAACATCAGCATTTCTCATAGATACTTGTAAAATGTTTGTATGTCTTTTCAGCTTTTCCCGGTTAGGAGTCGCCACAATGGAACTCTGGTCCGCTAATGATTGGCAGTCGATTTTTTTTTTATGGTGCCGTGTTGCCAGCCCGACGCCCAACCACGCATGTCTTTCAGAGGCCACTCGACCGCGGGGAGGACATGCAGACTCCACACAGAAGGCACTCCAGCCGAGAATAGAACAGGAGTTTACTTCTAATTTGCATTTATTTGTTACACATTTTTCACATATTTTATTTTATTTACTTTTTCACTATTTACTCACTAATTATGCTTATATATATCTTTGAATAAAGTAAATGAAATGCTTTCAAACTTAAAAGAGAAGAAAAAAAGCAGCACTTTCTGAAGGCACTACATTCAAACAAGAAACTGGGCATGTGATTGGATCACAAAGGAGGCTTGGCAAATGTGACCATTACTTCCTTATTTAAAGAACTGTTTATATATATATTGTGCTTTATCTGAAGAAATTAATACTTCAATAACAAAGGCACTCATCCAAAATTAAAAACTGAGATGTGCTGTACTCCCTGGCTAGTATGTTTTTCATATTTTCTCATGTCCAAGAAAACCACATATTTCATGAGGAATAGTTCAAAAATATGAGACAAAGATTTGGACACTTGAGAGGTATGAGGGGATGCGAAGGGGGGGAGGGTTGCAATCATGGATGTGATTGTAATATGTTGATCAATACAGTGTGGTAACTGGCTTATACAGGGAGAAACACCTTTTCTTTTTGCTCTTTGCTCTTCACTTAGGACTGAAAGGTTGGGGACTCTGGCTTGTGGTATCAGCCCAGGGCACTGATTAAGCCAGATACACTTCTGAAAGCAGACATATGTGTCATGACCAAGACTTGGTTTAAAGCTGTAGAAAGTACTTCAGCAGTGCAAGGCTACATAGTCTTTCACAGATTTAGACCAACAACAGGACAGACTAGGGCCAAAGCTGGAGGCGTCTCGATCTACATTAGCAACAGACATACCTCTAGGTTGGTTAAACAGGATGATACCATGGGACTCATCCACATACAAGTCACCCTAGATAAAGTCCCTCACCATATCATGACTAGCTACAGGTCACCATCTATGCCCCCAGAGTCTCGCAACTCTTACCTAAACCTACTAGAGGCACTCATCATGTAATTAAACACATTATTCATGGGTGACTTTAAATACCCATCTATAGATTGGGAAACTTACACTGCCTCAAACTCACAGGCGCAACACTTCCTGACCTTTTTTTTAAACAAACATCCTGGGGCAGATATTGCACACTCCAACCAGAAGATCAAACATACTTGATCTGGTACTCCCCAACATTGGAGGGCATTACACCCTCCATGTCACGTCCGAGGTCAGATCACAAAATTGTCTTCTTTGAATTTAAAATCAACCTGGAAAATCCAGCTAAATGAGTAACAGTTAGGAACTATTTTAAGGCAAACTACAGCCTTTTAACTGACAGTTTGTCAAAATTCAAGGCTCTCCTTAATCCCAAGACCACAGCTACCTATGCAGAATTATTCAGAGTCCCTATACAAAACATGTAAATGACTGCATAGACACTGCTATACCTACCAGAAGTAAACCCAAAACAAACAATAAAAATAAAACCCCACTGGTGGAGTCCTCACCTAAACATGATATATAAAAAAGAAAAACATTTTTGACCAAAATCAGGCAGAGCAACTCCATTAAAGACATGTGCTTTACAGTTAAACAAGAAACTAAGAGGTCTAATTAAGTTCAACAAGACCAATTACAAGGCCAGGATAGCCTTGCAAGCTAAGGAAAATCACAAGGCCTTTTTCAGCTATGTCCGAAACCTTAAAGGAAACACAACACAACAGAGTGCTGAACTGGTGGTGAATGGTATCACCTTCACTGACCAGGGTGACATAGCAAATTACTGGCTAATAAAATTCAGCTAAACCTTGCCCACCAGCTGAAATACCCCTCCACCATACCACTCCCAACTACTAGAAGGTACCAGGTGCTGGTAGCACTCTCTAAAGACAAGAACACCACCTCCATGGCTCCTGACAACATCCCCAGTTGCCTCCTGAACAGTCTAAAACATGACCTATCATGGCCATTTGAGGCATTGTTCAACTACAGCCATAAATCTAACAAGCCTAATATGCAAAGACACAGAATGAATTATCATGGAAATGATAAACAAGGACATGGGCAACCTACAGACACTGAACCCTTCCCAATTTGGCTTTAAGGTAAGGTCATACCTACTTAACCTGATAGACTTCTTTGAGAAGGCCACCACAGCAATGGATATGGATAAAATATGGCATACTGCCTACCTTGACGTAGTCAAGGCATTCACTATAATACCTCACTCAGGAATTGTTGGCAAGCTCTCTGAGCTAGGCATAAATCCCTACATAACTTGCTGGATTGCAACTGGCTCACAGACAGGACACATGTCAAGACTGGCGAGACCACCTCCACCAAGAGAATAGTTTTTCCAAGGATCATTGTTGGGTCTGCCCCTGTTTGGCATCTATTTCTTGGAAGTCAAGGCTAACGTTCATTATAGATTCCCCCATGACACCAACAAGAGAAACACAGACAAATAACTGGTGCCAAAGCCATGGCCTAAAACTCAGTGCCAAAAAATGCATTATAATGCCCTTTGGAAACAGTCAACCTAAGTTAATTACTCCATCGATAAAAACATCCCTAAGAGTTGTCCCAGTAGTAAAGGATCTGGGAAAATATTTAGACTGCAATTTAGACTGCAATCTGGCCTTTGACCAGCTTCTAGCTGCAATAGTAAGAAAATCATGCTTTGTCATACCCAGGTAAGGGTATGGAATTTTGTGAGGAGATCATTAAAGGTAGGATGAATAGGTTTGCTCCCGTTTTGGGGAAAGATGATGTGGTTATTGGGAGGTCTAATGAGTCCAGTGCAGACAATGCTATCTATGAACATGCATTTGTAACTAATTATAAAGGGGATGCTGCTGTAATCAGGTATATTACGGAGAAAGAATGGTCCAAATTTGCCAGTATATCCGATTTGAACATTTTTGACCAACCTTTCAAATGTATTTTTAGAAAAGGTTCTAATATTAAGAATTTAATTGAAAAGAAGGGCAAAGTCATTAATTTACATGGCCGGGTCAAGAAGGGTACCCATAAATGTGATTTTTGTTCCCAGTGCCCATATGGGGAAAGTATTTATTTGGTTGCAAGGAACAGGAATATTGTTTGTAAAGGGCATGCCATATGTGACTCTAGTGGAGTTATTTATACAGAATTACGTGGGGCCTGTAACAGGTTTTATGTAGGTAAAACCGAAAAGAATTTCGTAAGCTAATATATCAGCATTTATATGAAGTTAAAAACAGGAACCCCAATAATGCTTTATATAAACACAGTTTGACATGTTTAATGGTTACTTTTTCATTTTTTGTATTGGAGGTGGTACCCTTGGACAAAAGAGAAGGGGGCCTTGGGAGCTCACTATGGAACACATGGAGTTGTACTGGAAAATTGTGCATGAGGCTAATAAATTTCCTGGTATGAATGAAACTCTATGTATAGCTCCTGTTCTAAAGCTTAGAGCTGCTAGGCTCTGATATTTATTTTTTTGCCCACTAGATGGAGAAATAGGACAAGCCTTTTCAGTGAATGGAATTAGTGTGCTTTAAATATGTTTATATATGAGTATGTGTTTTATTATGTTTTATCTACTAAAATATATCATTTTAAAATTTAGATTTTTCATGTTTTGAATGATATGTATATATATTTTCTGTAATGTATATATATAAAATCTTTATATTTTTAGCAGTTTAGGTATATAGGTATACGTTTGACTGGTCTGCTAACTTTTCCCTCTATTAGTTTACTTAGAAATGTGCTTGATTAATGCTTTTTTAATTAATTTATTCCATTTATTTAATTAGTTAGGGTGTTTAAGGGGAGTGTTTTTGCATAAGGGGCATCTGATGAAGTCTTTGGCAAGACGAAAATGCAATGTGATTATTGAGCGTTAATTTTGTTTCTTTTGGCCCTGTTTGTTGTTGGATTAATAAACTTTCCTTCATTTTACCCATGAGTGTCGGTCATCCTTTCTGGGCGCCTTTCTTTGCTGTTAAGAGTATGGTATCCCAGTCCAAGGAGGTTATAGTACCACTCTACTTGGCCCTTATTAGACCTATCATTGAATACAATGTCCCTCTGGCATGTATCTAACCATATACTTGAAGCAGTTAGAATGCCCACAGACATTTCCCTCCAGGAGTATTCAGGTCATGAATACTCTGTCCTACACTGATCACTTAAAGGCTCTGTTTATGTATTCAGCCTCCTACATACTACTCAGAGGGGAACTTTGCATGGCTTACAAAGCTTCATCAAACCAAGTCCTGATGGATCTGTTGCACATGTGAAAAACAAACAGCATCAGAAACACTAGATCCAGGGATCTGAAATTCACTTGTGACATTAACAGAACTTGCCAGAGAGACAGATATGTATCCCAAAGGATCCTTACATTGTGGAATGGGTTCTTCCCATCCATGTAAAACAGAGTTCATCGCTGACGCTATTTAAATGATACCTTGACGACTGGATGAAAAATCATAAATTTACCTCTGGTCTTGCCCCCTGTCCGTTATGGGGAGAGACCATCAATAAGAAAATTATTATGCTAGCAGCCCCCCTACAAATCGTTAACTACCTCCCTACTAACACTCCCCCCTCCCATAGAAGCACCCATGATACTTGGGACCAAAATTATTTGCATTATGAGACTAAGCTTGTAAGGGCCCTAGTAGTCATTAACTTAGTAACTGCCTTTAGACCTATGAACATGGAATATCAGTGGCTCTTACTGTGTTCCTGTTCCTGACCAAAACCTTTGGTGTTAAGCTTGCCTATGCCAACCTAAGTTTGTAATTGGTAGCTATTGCCCCAAGCCGTCATCAGCCTAAAGCTATGTTTCTTGTTTCTATAGGTGTCATCATGTCCTCAAGAAGCATACATCAAAGTGGACTAACCCCAATGGGCAGCTCTCCCATGACTGACAGTACAGATGTAATTTATTTACATTCCATTGTAGGTTTATAAGAGGAAAAACAAGTGCGTATAAAATTTTTAGGGATGAATTGCTGCAACTTATATATAATATCAGTCTCTCTGTTAACATGAGAAGACACTATGAGAATATCAATTTTAATGCTTTTTATTGTAAAACACAATTAAGATGGAATTATATAGCTCAAGTAATTCCTAGAATTTGGAATCATATATCAACTGACATTAGGTTGTCACCTAATACTGAGTGTTTTAAGAGCAAATTTGAGAGATATTGTGTTTGCAATTGATTTTAATGAGTCAGTGTTCTTTACGGCCTAAGGTCCTGAAAACCAATATAAACCTATGAGAACCAGCACTGCTCCATCTGTCATGGCAGTAGTAGAGGATGACACTGCATCAGATGTGGGATATGGCAGTCTAACAGAGATTCCAAAGTGCAATCACATGCCACAACTAGCCCCTGATATGCAGGTGACATGAAGGCTCAATTAGAAGATATGAAAGGCATCATCTGGGTACAGTCTGCTGTTGTCCATGCTGATATGGAGACGACTGGTGTGCTGTATGGCTTCTGTGAGGCTTTTACGCATGTAGGCATGTTGCCATACTGATTATTATGAGGGCTATCATTGCTATATCTACATAATAAGCACCATCTTCACTGCACAGTCCAGCACTTTTATCCATGATTGATGGCAGGTGCATACATAAGGTGGAGATATTGGAAAGCTATCATAAGGTATACAGTATGATTGTCTGTAGCACCCCACATCATGGTCAGAGATCCCTATAAACACACAGGGGCATAACACCACACCTGCTGCCAGTCTGTCCTAATAACTATGATTTTTCAGGCCACTTATCTTTTTAGTTATCAGTCTCTGAGGTTCTCTGTGGAATCTTAAGTTGAGTGAGATGTTTAGACAAATACATGTTAAAAGGTGTACTATATTCAATAATGTGTCTGATGAGATATACATAAAGGTTAAGACTTCTTGGATCTAGTGGAGTTGCCTGTGGAAGTTAGATGATGCAGATAGAAGAGTTTCCAAACTACTGTGGAGATGTGATGGTCAACTGATAAGTGCCTAGATCCCTTTCGACTATGCTTGCCTGGTATGTGAAAATAGTTTGTTTACACAAATGAACTATTCTGTATTTTTTCACATTTAATCTGAGACTATTGCCCATGTTCATAATTGCTAACGTGGTCTAACTTATGTTAGAGCAATTGTTAGTCAGCAGAAGGTTGCATAACACATCTGCAAACTTTGATTAGCATAGGCCAGAAGCGATAGGGTGAAAGTCAGATAGGAATGCCAGATAAGAGTGGGCTCACTGAGCCCTGTGGTACACCAGGGGTAACTTTCTTTTCTTTTTTTTTTGTTTTCAGAAGTAGCTCCTGTGACTCTAACCACATGGTTTCTTTCAAATAACCAGTTAGCTGTCCACTGTACAGCAGGGTGTCAAAGGCCTTCACCAGGTCCAGATATACTGTATGTAGTGCATAACTATTATTCCTTCCTTTGACAAAGACCAATTGATGAAGGTCCAGGAGATTTTCAATGTTCAGATTAATGAGGTCCAAAAGAATACATTCTATAACTTTACATATGAGGCTATTGAGACTAATTGGTCTATAGCTATCAGAGTCCGTGGTTGGGCTACCCTTGTATAATGGCATTACAATGGCTGTTTTCCAGGTTTCCATGGAGATATTTAGAATAAATATGCTAAGTAGTAGTTCTGATAGGCCATATTTGGTACTGATAATCAGGAACCTGTTATACTATCAGAGCCCATGGATGAGGTGTTTTTATCTTTTTAGAGGGCTGAGAAAATGTATTCTATAGTAATTAAAGGGGGTGGATTGGTTTGTGGAATCTGTAGAATAGCTAAAACTGCGGATGGAGTAAATTTGAACTAAATTTGTCACCTAGGATATTAACTATTTCCTTTGGGTCAGAATGCAGTATTACTGTGGACTTGTTCCAAACATTGTTGGGTGTTAGCTCTTACGTTACTGACATAGTTAAAGAAAGATTCATTATTATTTTTGGTTTTAGTGGCTATGTTAAGTTCATACTCAGCTTTGAACTTCTGAATGGTTCCCTTAAACTCTTCACTAGTTTAAGTGTGCTCTTAAGGTAGTAGAATGAGACATTTTATAAGCATTAAATAGTTTCCTTCTTTTGTTATATTATTTATTTATGCTAGTATTCTACCACTGAGATTTGTTTTTAAATTTCACATTACATTTGTTTTGGATAGAGACTGCTTTAGCAATACAACTATTTAAGTAGAACTAGAAGTCAGAGGCATAGGTAGCAGCTTTAGCAATATGATTCATTAGAGAAGGATTACAACAGAATTTATTTAGGTAATCAAGCAACTGAAAGTTGGCTTTTGGCAAGTTTCTAAACACAGAGGTATTTACAGGGAGTCATACCACCAGTTTTAAAGGAAAAGGCTACTAATTTATGGTCTGATTTAATCAGGATGATACATATGGAGACTTGCAAGAGATGGACATACTTGGGAGGACTTGATTAAGAATACTGTGGCCTCTAGTAGGATGGTTAAGTATTTGTAAAAGAGAGTTAACATTTATAATGTTAATAAGTGCTGTGCTTGCTGACCATTGGCACTGTAGGTCAGACAATTTATTGGTGGATAGTTGAAGTCCCCCAGTAAGTAGGTGTTGGCTTTAATGGGAATTTCAGCTGAGGTGTTACAATAGGTATTATGCTCAGCAGGGGACATAGATGGTGTTCCACAGCTAGGTATGAAGTGGTAACTAGACTTGTTTGTAGTAATTTGGACAACTCAGAAGTTCAAATCGGCATCCCGAGGAATCTGTCATGAGACAATGACATCCTTGACACATACTATATTTCCCCACAATTGCCATTAGGTTTCACAATATCAGCCTCAGCTTTGGGCATTTTTTGTTAAGACTGATGGTGTTAAGTAGAGCCAAACTGGTGTATTGCAAATTAGAATTTACTAATTTGGCATGTCCAGTAGATGGACATTGCCTAAAAAAGCACTATAGGAGCAATAAAGGCTTTAGCCAGAATGCAAACGTCAATGTACGAGGGGTATAGATCATCCCTGGCAAAGAATTAAGGCTTGTCATCCACCTCAACCCAAGCTAATATGCAATAGGTCTCTCTAGAATGACATCAGCTGCATAGCCAATTATTAAATTTAATTGTCTTTGCTTGCTGCAGCTCTCAAAAATTCGGTGTGCTTTTTGCTCACATAGTGACATGCAACTTTCTGCATACCTCTACTCTTTACGCCCATCAGTCATGACCGCCTTTAAAAGGTAGTCACATCTTATTATACCTGTATTAGAGAGCACACCTTAATTTGTATATCATTATACAGTCATTTACATATACCCATTCCAACAATGTTTTTCTCACTACTCAGTGTATTAGTGAGTACTTTGAAAAACAACATGCCTGCACGTGGCTCTTGCCTCACAACAGCATGCTGCATACTGTAGAAGCTTGCTATGAATACTCACCAGAGTGTTCCATTACCTTAAAATGTGGTATTATCACAGCTAGCTGATATAAATAGAAGGGAAATGGAGGGCAGGGGAGAAGGGGTTTGAGGCTTCCCTGTAAAAACACTTTTATGGTGCCACGGTGAGTTTTGACATTCAGTAATAGTGAGGTCTTATAACATTAGTTGGAAAATGTTTACACTTCCCAGGAATTAAAGGATATATATATTTTTTTACCTTCTGGAGTTTCATACTTCTTCTTATGTGGAGATTTTAGCACATGCCTGGAAAGTATTTGTGTGTAGTTTTCTAGACATAAAACTATCAACTGTTACTCTTGTAACATGAATATAAAATTTCTTTTAGTCTTGCATAGTTTTATATACACTCACACACACACACACACACACACACACACACACACACACACACACACACACACACACACACACACACACACACACACACACACACACACACAGACATTTTTGAATTGGATCTGAGTTAAGAGTAAGTGGAATGTAACATTTGACCATTTTTGGATATGGGGATGGGGTATCACATCATCAGTGACAATCAACTAGAGCCACCCAGTGTTCACATGGCCAGGTGGCTAGCATTGCTGCAGCCATTTTTCCATAGCACACACACTTGCACATGCACTCACAACTAATTTAGTTTGTCCGGTCCACTTACTGTATTTTTTTGGAATATGAGAGGAAACTGGTGCAACAGGAGAAAACCCATGCAAACATATGGAGGACATGCAGACTCCAGATAGAAGGCACCCTGCCAAGAATCGAACAAGAGAACCTCTTGTTATGAGGCAGCAATGCTACCCACTGCACCACTGTGTTACCTGACAGGTGGGACATACTACATAAGAATGTATATTTAATTTCAAAAAGCAAATGCAATTACCTTTTTTAAGTCAATGTGTAAATTGCCTCTTCTTCATGGCTAATACTTTCCATAAGTGCTAATTAGCTCCACTTGCAGGCCTCTACTTGTAACCTTCAAGCAATGCTTTGTGTTGTGGAGGTCTGATATGATTGGACATTAGAAGTTATATTAGCCAAAGACTTTGTGTTTCTCAGTGGGGTTAGAATGTTAGTCTTCCCTACCTGCATAGTGCTAGTTATCACTTCCATTCAGTATTATGTACCTTTTGAGTTTCTAAGCTTACTGATCTGTTGTCCTTTTCATTCTTCCTGAGAATATGGGTTACAGATCCTACCTTGGATTTGACTCAACCGCATATCACAGACTTACGGATTCAACTCTTGAGCTCCTCCCTCTACCCATAATACCCCAGCCATCCTGCAATACCTCAGATATGTGCAGCCATCTCACATGAATGCAGATCCCCTCTTAGGAACTTGTTATTAGGCTTTTGTGAGTAGTTTTTACTTCAATAAACCTATATTCTATAGTTTTCTGCTATCCTACCTCTAGGCTTAACAAGTTTATTGGGTTTTCCTTTCACTAGATGTCCTTTTCTGACTATCTTTTCTATCTGTTTGGTAGCCTGACAGCATACCATTATTGGTACCAGTATGCACCTTTTTTGCTCTTATTTTCCTACCCTACGGGTAGTTTTTCTGTTTTAAAAAAAATGTTACCATTATCTTTTTCTTTCCCCCCTTCCTTCTTTGTTAAAGTGATGGCCGAGAAACCAAAATTCACAACCTGTGGGAAAAAAATTCCAGATTCTGATGCCCAAAGGGAATGCATTTACTGCTTAGGAGTACCATTCTATCTTCTGATTGCTCTATTTGTGCCACATTTAACTCTAGAGGAATTTCTGATAGAAGAAACAAACTGGTACTTAAGTGATTGCTGCCTCCATCTTCCTCCTCTTTGTCAAGGGCTCAAAACTCCAGTAAACATTCTAAGACTTCTTCTGTGTCTTGAAAGAGATCCCCTACCTGATCTCTGATGACCTCTTCTTCCACTGTGGCTTCATCAGAGCCTCCTTAGAACATCCAAAGAACTTTGCATCTGGCTTCTTCAGATCCTACAAGGAAACCATTGGATCCTAAATCCTCAGATCCACTTTTCATACTAGAATATCTCCCAAGCAGCACTCGGATCCAAAAACCTCAGATCTGACCACTACTTTATCTAAATCTCCTTGAACTCACTCACCCGGGTTCACAATTGAGCCAATATCACCTTGGCTCCATTCCTCTTTTCTGCAAATACTGAAGAGACAATCAAGGCCACAGTCCGCTACCTCATCCATTAGATCCTCCAGAAGTATTTCTGCGGTTGATGTGGATAGGATGATGAGGAAATTCCTCAGAACTCAGATTCAGATGGGAGTTATTCTGGCTGTAGCTCCCATCAGATCAATGAGCCACTCCTCCAGTTCCCATGTAGTGATATCTCATTCTCCAATCCATCCCATGGCTTCAGAGCCCACAGATCTGAGATCCCCAAGAGAGTTGTTGTCAGATCCAAAGAAGGTTAAGTTTTTGACTCCAACAGTTTCCCTGAATGGTTCTACTCCTATCCCCTCAGATTGGGAATAGTCCTGGAGCAGAAGCATCGGCATCGGATCTGGGGGACCAGGGCCTACTCAGATCTTGTCAGAGCTGCCCTTGTCCCTTGGAGATTTGGCATTAGATAGCTTGGGTTTTGCTCCCACCTCAAGGCATGGATCTAGATGGGGTCAGGGCTTGGTTGCTTTTGAGGTTTTGGCCCTGATGCAGCCAGCCATGTCTTCTCCCAGTCCTTCTGCATGCGAGGTAGTGGAGAGGGATTTCTCTCATCTAAGAGATATGATTTCTCTCTCTCTCTTCCTTGGACCCTATTCCTCCAGCATGTCTGAGCTCTGATCCAATCAGGCCTACTCCACAGGGACAGCCGGTGCCAGCTGGTGTTCAGACAGATTCCCTAGAGGAACTTCCACTCTCTTCAGATACCTCTGCAGAGCGTCACACTGAGGAGGTTTCCCACAAGACAACATGTTAAAGGAGGCACATAGATTCCCCTATGGAATGTCCCACAGAGGATACTAACTTCTGAGAAGGGAAAGGGTCCCACAGATCTCCATCAGATAACATCTCAATTGGAGACATTCTAGAGATTCTTAAGTAGAAGGGTGGATGGTCTTCAGATACTCCCTTCCCAGAGGAGTAAGTATTTCTGGAAGCTTTTTGTTCTAACCCATGTACATCTTGGGTGACTCCTCTGGCTAATGAGCTTATCAGCCTGGTCTCTCACTGGGCATGGAAGGAACTGGACTCTGTCGAACCAGTTCCTTGACGTCCAGGCAAAATTTTGGTACAGTTGAAGGACAGACCCCATTGGAGCAAAGGTGTCTCTGTTGATGCTATAGTTGTGGTGGCAGCCACAAAAAAGGAGTTAGCCGAGCAAAACTCCTCTGTCCATCTCACTAATAGGGAGTTTAGGGCATTGGACAGATTTGGAAAGCACATATTTGTGTCGGAAACCTTTGCCTTGAGGTCCCTGAATTATTTAGTGCACTTTAGAAGGCTGCAGAGGGATTTGACCAAGGAGCTCTCCTAATCCTTCTGTGTCCATTTATGTGGAGGACTATAAAAGGTCATCTTCACAACTGGCCACTCTATTATCCATTTCCAATGCATCCATGAGGTTGCTATCCCATGGTGCAGAGGGTAACTCAAGGGCTGCTGGTTCAGGCATTGCCATCCTGAGACATGACTGGATGAGGTTATGGGATTTTGTGGAGCCTTTCAAGTCTTCTTCAATCAATGCCCCTTTCAATGGAATGTCTTTGTTTGGCCCTTCTGTTAAAGAGACTCTTTCCCATAGTGAACATTAAGGAAATACCTTGTTTGCCATAGGGACTCGCTTTTCTACCCTTCAATGATCCTTTTTCCAGAATAAAAGAGGGGAAAAAAATGTGGTTCCATAAATTCCAGGGTTCTTTTCAGGAGCCATGTGGGGGGCAACTCCTCCAGGGGTAAAGGAGGTAGTTCATAGGGAAGATGCCATCCCCACAGCAGAGAAGGCCTAAAAAACTAGGGTTTCTGAGATTCCTTTTCAGATAAACCCTTTCAGCACTCCTGAAGGGTTGCCCGAATGCTTACCTATACCTATGGAGGCAGTCAGGGGGCACTTGTCCTTGCACACAGACATCTGGGCTTCAATAACAAATGATTCTTGGGTGCTAAAAATAATATCCAGAGGTTATTTCATAAAATTTTTCCAGATTCCCCTCAACCAAAAGAAGAAAATGTCCCGATGTTCCACCCAGTCAGAGAGAGAAGCTGCAGCTCAGGAGATTCAAAAGTTGCTGGACAAAAGAGGCATCCAGAAGGTCCCACCAGACCAAAAAGGATTTGGAACTTACTCAAGGTTTTTTTAGTGCCAAAGAAGACAGTGGACCTGAGACAAATTTTGGATCTAAGCAACCTGGACTTATTTGTGAAGAAGTCAAAGTTCCGAATAGTAATGGTTTAGTCCATTCTGCTCTTTTTTTGCACTAGGATGATTGGATGTCCTCAACTGATCTTTAGGACACATACTATCACATCATGATGAACAGACACTCCTGAAGGTACCTGCACTTTTGGCTGGGGGCCAGTTACTGTCAGTTCAGAGCCCTGCCCTTTGGTCTTGCCACAGCCCCCAGGGTGTTTACCAAGTGTATGGCACTGGCAGCAACTCACCTGAGGCTGCTGAGATTCTGGGTGTTTCCGTACTTAGACAACTGGCTTCTTACCGCTCCAGTCAGGCATCTCTTACAACAGTCCAGGGACTATTTGCTCCAGCTTTGTCAAAGACTAGCCATTTCAGTCAACATCTCCAAATCAAAACTTCAACCAGTACAATGCCTGAAGTTCATTGGTGCCCAGTTGAACACATTAAGTCAGATTGCCACTCTGCCTGCACATCCTGTGGATGCAATCAAGTTTCACATTGAGCAAATTCTTATCCATATTGCACCTCCAGCCAAACTTGTTCTTCAGTCTCTAGGTTTGATGGAAGTGGCTATAACCTGAGTTGCCTTGGCACATTACTTTATGTGTGTTCTCCAATGGACTCTAGCTGTTCAATTGTCTTTTCTGCAATATCCTGTTTCCTTCTCAGCCAGACTCACCAAATTATGCAAAAATCATCTTTCTTGGATTCATTCGAATGAGATTTTCATGGGGAAATCCTTTTATTCTACCTTTCTCAGTGGCCACAGTGACTATGGATGCCTCCCATTTGGGGTGGGATGGGCATTTCTTGGGGTGGATGGTCCAATGCATGTGATTCCCCCCAAGAGACCAATTCACACATCAATGTTCTAGAGATGAGAGTAGCTCTGTTAGCATTGCAGGTCTTTCAAGATGTCCTCCCTCTAGAAACTATTGCAGTACAAACTGAAAACATGTCTGTGGTCTGGTACATCAGTACACAAGATGCAATGACAGTGAGACATAGCAGTGGGTGATCTCCTCCAACCACTTTTGATTGGCAATTCACACTCCTTGGAAATCCAGTGTTCTAGTGGACAAACTCAGAAGGTCTATTTTGTTACCTCACCAGTGGTCTCAATCAATCAGTGGTGAAGAAGATTTTCCATTGTTGGGGCTAACCTTACTGCAATTTCTTTGCATCCTCCAACAACAGCAAGTGCAGCAGGTATTTTTCTCTAATCCCCCCTCAGGGAGAATCACTGAGAGATGCTCTAGTCCACATCTGGCCCTCTGGTCTCCTTTACACATATCCCCTGTTACCTCTGATTCCAAAGTCCCTACAGAAAGCATAAGAGCTCACATATCCTCATTGCCCTCTTCTGGCTTCACCAAGTGTGGTTCCCCTTCCTTTGGTCTCATCTTTATTATCCTCCATGGATACTGCACCCCAGTCCAGACCTTCTTTCACATCCCTCTGGGATGAAGCATCCCAATATTCTCAGCCTAATACTAACTGCATGGTTTCTCCAATTTCATTGCTAGGTAGACAACCCGGGCTTTCCTCCCCGGTTCAACCCATACTTTTATCTTCTCAGAATGCCTCTATCAGGAAGATCTACAGACGTAAATGGAAAATGTTTTCAATTTGGGCTGGTGAGAAGGAAATTGATCCCTCTACTGCTCCTATTTCTTCTGTTTTATAAGTCTTGGCCTCTATTTTTCAGGAAGATGCTAGTTTCTAATTAGCAGCCATATCAAGTTTTTTATTCATAAGGAATGAATAATCAATGGATGAAGGCAAAATGGTTCACACTGCCTACCTTGACCTGGCCATGGCATATGACATAATGCCCCATTTGGGCATTGTTGACAAACTCGAGAGGTTAGGTACAAACCCGTATGTCACCCCGTACATAACCAAATGGCTCACAAACAGGACCCAGGAAGTGAATTGGGGAGTCCACCTCTACAAAGAGGCCAATCACAAGTGGAGTCTCCCAGGGATCAGTCCTTGGACTGCTCCTTTTTGGCATTTACTTCTCTGAAGTCAAGGCCAATGTCAGTGGTCTCTGGCTGACTAAATTTGCAGATGATTGCAAATTAGGAGATGTCATTGAATCCTAACACTGACACAAATGTTCTCCAGGAAGGGCTGAGACAGACAAACAACTGGTGTCAGAGCCATGGACTAAAACTAAATAAGAAATGCATAATAGTATCCTTTGGGAAGTCATCCACCACTGGTAAGTATCATATTGATAACCCATTGCGTAGAGAAGACCCAGTAGTCAGGGACAAAGGGACACACATAGACAATAATTTAGCCTCTGACCATTGCGTGTCTACAGTAGTGAGGAAGTCATTCTATGTAATGCAACTTATAAACAAGGATGTGGCATCTAGGTCCAGGAAGTCATTGTTCCACTATATTTGGCATTCATCAGACCTATTGTTGAGTACAATGCCCCCTTTGGTATGTACCTAGCCAGGCATATCCAACAACTGGAATGTCGACAGAGGTTCCTCACTAAAACAATACAGGGCATAAGTAAAATGTCCTATGCAGACCACCTTGACGGCCTCTCTCTGCATTCTGTCTTCTACAGGCTTTTGAGAGGAGATCTATGCCTGGCAGACCCAAGTCTGATGGACCTCCTGCATATCCACAAAACAAACAGCACCAGAATTACCCATTCTAAACACTTAAACCTTGCCTGTGATATAAACAGGACCTACTGGAGAGATGGGTATGTATCCTAGAGACTACCACATCTCTAGAACAGGCCCCCCATCCATGTGAAGCAGAATTCCTCCCTAACACAATTCAAGTGCAACTTGGACAATTGGATGGGGAACAGGAAATTCATCCCTGGTTTGGCACTTATGTCTCTAATTGATGCAGGCAACCTGTAAACGGTTAATCTCCCAGGTCCCTGCTTGTAAATGTTTCATCTTCCAATTCCCTGCTTACACTTATCAAGGGTATCAGAACTTGTAAGAGATTTGGGATGTATGGCTAGGCTTAAAAAGGCCCTTGTGGTCATTAGCCTAATAAACACCTATGAACCTGTAAGTAAAGGTTACCTCTTTAGCTTCTTCCAAATTATGCAAGGCTTTTCTAAAAGACACCTTCTTACTCAGGGCCCCAGTGAAAGATCCATCTCCTCCTTGGGATGGTACTTCAGGGGTTGACTCAACAACCTTTTAAACCTTCAGCCAAAACAGATTTAAAATTTTTGTCTTGGAAAACAGCATTTCTAGTAGCTCTTACGTTTGTAAGGAAATTTTCTGAACTCCAGGTTCTGTCATCTAATCCCCTACAATTGTTTTTCAGAAAGATAGAGTTTCGATATGAACCAGCCCATCCTTTCTAAAATTAGCCTCTGAATTGAATATTACTCAAACAATTCATTTGCTTGTTTTCTTCCCTAATTTTTCAAATAAGGGAGAGTACATGCTACATCTTTTAGATATACATAGACAACTATGTTTTTATCTACACAGGACAAAAGATTTCAGGAGATTGGACCAGTTGTTTCTTTCCTTCACACCAAACATACTGAGATCACCATGTTCTAAAGTTACCCTGGCCAAATGGATTACTGATTACATTTCTTTTGCATATACTCAGCAGACGTCTCCCTATCAAAGCCTCCTAAGGCACATTAAACTAGATCCATAGCCACTTCTTCTGACTTCTGGTTTAGAACCTCCATTGATGACATTTGTGCAGCAGCTTCCTAGTCTAATGCTCATACCTTTATTGCTCATTACAATCCAGATTTGATCTCCAGAAGCAGAGCTGCTTTTGGTTCGGCAATTCTCAGGAATATCTTTCCATGAGGACCTCCCAAGATTCCCGTAGCTGGGGATTCTGTCCCATATGTTGAGGAAGAAGGAAAAGGACAACATCAGATATTAAGGTTATTTGCTCACCATGACTATGTATATGTGTTGTCTGTTTTCATTCTTCCTCAGCTCCCAACCCTCTTTACTCCTCCCTTTCATCTTTTGGAGTAATCTTATGGATATTTTGGAATATTTTGTTCTAGGCTTGAGCCCTAGCTTTACAGTTATTTCCTTCTTCCTAGTCTATTTTAGGATTTGTAAGCCATCAAATTTGATCTGAGGTATTGTAGGATGATTGTGGCATTATTGGTAGAGGGAGGAGCTTGAGAGTTGGAGCTGCAAGTCTGTGATATCCAGCTGAGTCAGAGCTGACATCAAATCTGTAACCCATATGTTGAGGTAGAATGAAAATGAATAAAACAGATGCATAATTAAGGTGGGTATATAACTTTAATTTATGGTACTAGCCACAGTGGTCAGACTGCTTCTGCATTTCACTTGAAAAAGAATGGCAGTCTGCTCCACTTCTGGTCTGTATCTGCACTGCACTGTATACTTCTGGAGCTCACAATCTCACTGTTTTTGTTTTGGCTTTTACTCATACAATGATTTTAATGCTTGAAACTGGCAAAGGAACCAAGGTACTGGGGGAAAATAATTAGAGAAGGAAAGGTAATAGAATGGGAAGAGGCCAAGAATTCATTTGGACTGTACACTAGAGATTGCCTTCCCTATCAAAGAGAGATATCAGAATGTAGGCAAAGAGAAAGGAATAGGGGATCTTAAGCAAAAGACCAGCACTGATCGCGTTTTTAGTAGAATCTAGAAGAGAACCTAATGTTAAAAAATGGATAATTAGTAGGGCATATAAAATATTGCATGATAACTATATGAGTCAATCAGAGGAGGTTGGAAAAGACTGAGAAGAGAGATTGAATAAACAATTCACAATGGTTTACTATCAAAAAATCGAAAATAAAAAAAAAGTGTACGAAAGTTCGGCTTTTAACATCGGAAATGAACATTTCCGTATGTACCTAATGTCGAAAACAGCTGTTAATTGTTGAAAATGTCGCTCGCGACATTTTTGACAATTAACAGCACTCCCACCCTTCCCTTAACTCCCTACCTAACTAGCCTAAACTCACATCTATGCAGGGGGGCAAGCCACCCTGCACCCCCTGTGGGGGGCTGCACCCCTCACCCCCCCAACTTAATAATCCAACTCCGAGATTGCACTACAGTGAGGAAAGCGATGTATTTCCCTAACCACACTGTACCATGATCCCCTTACATGAGCAAACGTTATAATTCCGACTGCAAGGTCCATTCGCAATGATAACGTTCGCTCACATAACCTGCCGAACTATGAAGTGTTCGAACATATGTTGTTCGAATACTTCATTGCCTTCAATTGCATGGCGAAATATTGATAGTAAACCATTCACAATGAAACAATGAGAGGGTATATGTATGGCTCCCAAATATGGGATGAAGTCTAGAAGATTTAGGAGTTTTGCTTGGAAGTGTTTGCAATAGGTATATTTATACTCCAAGTAGACTCCCAATAGTTTTTCCCCAGGTAAAATGCAAATGTTGGAGATGTGATGGGGAAGAAACAGGTAATTGAAAACATATTTTGGGAAGTGTAATGAGCTAACAGACTTTAAAATTCTCTGCAGACTACTTTGTCAGAAATATTTGATGAGCAAATTTGTGTAATTAAGAAAATGATTTTTTGAACTGTGATAGAGAATCAGAATTACCTAGAGATAGTAAGGTCTTGCTGAGTTTAATTTTGGTGGCTGCCAAAAAAAAGCAATTACTTGAAAAAGGAAATTAATGTCTAAAGCAATCTTATTAGAAGTAGTGAATATAGTTAACAGAGCTAAAAGAACTGGAAGTGGGATCTTTAGAAAAGGTTAGGAGCAAATTACATACAAAAAATGGGGATTGTGGGAACAATGTATGCAGAATAATATTTTTGAGGATTGGAGAAGGAATGAGGTTTAAGGGAATGCAAGAACTGAATGAGCTATTTAAAGTTTGATCGATAATAATTGTATAGATTATACATTATGTATAATGTTTGCAACTGAAAATATGTCAATACAGATTGTTCTCATTTATATAAATGTATGATTGCCTATGTCATAAATGATAATTCAATAGATCCACAAAGCGAGGTCCTTGTCGGCAGACAAAACCAAACACAAAATGAGAAACCTTAACCTTGCTTGGTTGAAAAATTAGGTAGTAAACCAAGATTTATATTCAAGAGATCAAACAATCTTAAAGAACTCCTTCAGAGGGAGGTACCCCTAAGCTCATTTTATAAGAAAAAAGGCATGTTCAAATGTGGCTTTTGTAAATATTATAATGAGGTTAGAGTAGGTGAGACATTTATGATCAGGGATAGGAAGTATCACATACGTTTCACTTTAAACTGTGAGAGTAAATCTATTATTTACATCGCCATGTGTAATTGCTGCCAGGCGTTTTACATCGGTAAAACGGATCGTCGTGTAAGGGACCGTATGTATGAACACCTCTACGCCATTAAAAACAACAAGTGCGACAATGCACTGGCAAAACATATAGGTTTAAACCCTGGTCACAGTTTCCAATTTATGGCCATTGACCATGTACCATTAAGGACTAGGGGAGGTCCTTTCTCATTGATTTTAGAAAACAGGGAGCTAGAATGGCAGTTACGCCTTGACGCATTTAGGGATCCAGGCTTGAACAGCAACTGTAACATAGCCCCTGTTTTAAAGCTAAAAAGTTACTTTAGGTAATTTATATTTAACCTGCTGTCAGTGTCCTGTATACACAGGGTAAAAAACAGGGTAGACCCTTTAGCTTTTAGTAGGCGTACAGGAGCACATAGAACTATTAGAAGTTAAAACATCTAATATTAGAGATAAAAGGACATAGTAAGAAAGTCCTTTTACACTCTATAGAAGTGACCTGTTAAAAATAGGTTCAATATTGTTCCTTTTTGACGACATTATTATGTTGTATAACAGGTAATTTAACCCTCCTGCAAAGGTATTTATACATATACACATTGCAGGTATTCCTGGTAGTATAGTTGGTCCTGTTATATGTGAGACTTATTAATTATTATTTTTTATGTGAATTTTCATTTATCAGTATCTTTTAAAGTTTATCTTACACATGTTTTATATAAGGCTTGTACACTAGCTATTGTATTAATTAATATTGAGAATTGTAGCTTTATATTGCGTGTGACTACTGTCTTTTTAAAAGGTGATTGCTGCTCTGAGGAAATTTGAAGATGTCATTTCCTTTTTGTCTTGTTTTTAATGGAGTGTGTGTTTGAATTGTTTACTTTACCTCTGAAGAGGCTACGGATTGCTGTGGCGAAAACGTCTTGGTTTTAAAATAAAACGGGTTAAGGTTTCTCATTTTGTGTTTGGTTTTGTCTGCCGACAAGGACCTCGCTTTGTGGATCTATAAATGATAATTCAATAAAAAAAGGATGTTAATACTTCCAAGCTATTACATTCTGCTGTTTTGCTAGGTGAGTTATATAATTTATAGGATCATAGGATCATAGGTTTTTACTAGGCTATCAACCTGGAGGTCATTTCAAGCCAAGCCGTTTTATCCCAATGTAATACCATAGAAAAGCTAGTCTATACCCAGGATTGCATTTAGTAATGGCTGACCATGTCCAGGAGGGTTGTGGGCACTATCCATGGTAAGAATTTACAGTGCCCTATCCACTCGTCCAGGTTCCTTTTGAACAGTATCATAGTGGTGCTTTGTTTCACATGAATTGGTAGCCTATTCTAAAGATGCAGCAGTCACTGGGAGACAAATCTGTCCCTCCAGCATGTCCTATTTAAGCCATAAGCCATATTTATATCCCTGGAATGGGTAGCTCTAGTCCTGTTTGATTTATGGACGTACAGTAAGTTCATTAGGTTTGGGTTTGAAATTGCTCTGTAAGCCAGGCATAAGTCTCCCCTAAGAAGTCTATATGATACAGAGTATAGTGACAGGGACTTTAGTTGGTCTGTGTAAAGCACGTGCTGGAGTCCCTTGTTCTTCTTTGTTAGAAACCTCTGAGGTCTCGCCAATTGCTGCAGGTGCTTTGTATGGTACATGCCGAATGGAGCATTATACTCAATTATGGGCCTGATTAGTGCTGTGTATAGAAGGGTTATAACCTCCTTTACTCTTGAGGTGATGCCTTTACTAATCAAGTGTGCTATGTAGAAAGCCTTCCTTACTACAGTAGACACATGGTGGTCAAAGTCAAGGTAGCAGTCAACTTGTGATCCCAGATCCCTTACCACTTCGTAGGTACTTAGGGTACTGTGTCGATTTGATAGTGTGAAGGGATATTGTTTTTGCCGAAGGGAATGAAGATACATTTCTTTGCATTCAGTTTAAGACTGTGACTAAGACATCAGTCATTGGTTTGCATAAGACCCTCCTGGAGTATACTGACATCATTTGGGGATTCAGTGATTGCACCTAGTTTGCAGTCATCTGCAACTCGGTCAGCCAAACCCCCTTAATTTTGGCATGAACTTCTGAGAAGTATATACCAAATGGTAGAGGGCCCAGCACTGACCCTTGGGGCACCCCGCTAGTGATAGGTCTGCTGGTTGATGTGGAGTCACTCACTTTGATAGTGTATATCTGGTCTGTGAGACAGTTGGCAAACCATCTTACAACAAAGGGGTTTACATTCAGTTTGCTAAGTTTATCACTAATGCCTGAGTGTGGGATTGTGTCGAAAGCCTTTGCCAAGTAGAGGTATGCTGTGTGCACACATTTGCCCTTGTGAATGGCCCTGGTCACATTTTAGAAGAAATCAACAATTTTTAAGAAGCAGGATCTTCCATTGATGAAGCCGAATTGGGCTGGATGCAGGGTGTGGGGGTCACCTATGTCTTTATTTATGAGATCCATAAAGATACGTTCCATGGCCTTACAGATGAGGCTGGTAAGACTTATAATTCTATAATTACCTGAGTCTGTTGCTAGGCCACCTTTGTTGAGGGGAGTAACTGTAGTTGTTCTCCATTCTGCAGGAACAAAGTTGTGATTGATAAGGATACTTAGTGGTGATGCTAGTTCATGTTTTAGCCTGTTAAGAAGACAGTCTGGGATGCTATGTGGTCCCATAGAAGCTGTGTTTTTTGCCTTGGACAAGGATTCAATAACCTGCTCTTCAGATATGTAGGGTGGGAGGAGTTTGGGGCAAGGTTTGTGATAAGTGTGGAGGGATAAGGGGGTGAAATTTTCACCAAACCTATCCACTAACAGGTTTGCTATTTCTGTGAGGTCAGTGTGTGTGTGTGTGTGATACCATTAGTCACAAGTTCAGCAAATGCTTGGTTCCTACCTTTTAGGCTGCATACATAGCTGTAAAAGGCCTTATGGTTATCCTTAACTGTGCTTGATAAGTTTTTCTCAAAGATGCCCTTAGAGGATTTGACATGTTGTCTTATTTGCCTGTTGAGGAGGGTGGTTTCCCATTTTTAGGGCCTCGCCTTTATTTTCTTGGACAGCAACTTTTTGCATTTGTTGTAAAGTTTGTTGACGCTGGATGTTCACCATGGCAGCTTGTTTTTTCTTGGGGCTGAAGTGATTGTACAGGGCTTTCGTGTAAGCTTCATTGTAGTTACCACTTCCAGCTGGGGGTGGGGCTTGGAATGCATTTATACCTTCACCTAGGAGGGTATAGTTTGCCTTGGTGAAGTGTTTTAGTCTGACGTCACCCTTTGTGAGTTTTGATGTTAGTGCCAGCTCAAAGGTGACTGATTTGTGGTCAAATGTTACTAATGAGAGTCCTACAGTTGCAGCCGTACATCTGTTTGTCATGTTAGTGAGGACCAGATCTAGTATGTTTGTTCCTCTTGTCGGGGTATGAACAGTTTGTTCCAGGGCATTTGAGTTAACAAAGTCAAGGAACTTTTACGCTAGTGAGTTAGGCTAGAGTAGGTTTTCCAGTAGATTGTGTGATAATTGAAATTCCCCATAACCAGAGTGTTCGGGAATATTTGGATTGAGTCCAGTTTGGTCAAGTAGGCTTCGTGCATGTCATGATGCATGGAGGGGGATCTATAACTGGGTATGACTTGAATGGGGGTCTTAGCCACAGTAATCTGAACTTGGAGTAACTCAATGGAGTTGTCCAGTCTAACTAGACGGAAAGTGACTTTATCTTTAATGTAGATAGAAACACTGCCTCCTTTGGTTCTCACATGTTCGTTTTGTGGTCTGAAAGTGTGGAAAACATTGTAGCCTTGCAAGGCCGGGGTACTCTCGGAGGCTTTGAATGAGGTTTCTGTGACTGCACAGACATCTACATCTTCCAGTGATAGAAGTGCTTCCAGGGTGTGCAGTTTTTGATTTAAGCTCCTAGCATTTAGCAGCATGACCCTTATTTTCTTATAACTGGCAAATTTTACGTCAGTAAGTTTGTTTTTAATACCTTGCCTAAAAAAGGCACTATGGGGAAGGCGAGAGCCTTCGCCAGCAGCCAAAAGCCTAGTGGTGCTAGGTGCAAACCCTCTCTGGCAATGCAGCGAGGTTTGTTGGCCATGGCTTCCCAAACTGACAGGAACTGGTTCCCCTAGGAATGACACCAAAAACTAAGTCAGTTATTGAAATCAATCATTTTTTGTTTATACTGTGGCATCATTCTAGGTGAGGGTAGTATGCTATTCAAGGCTAGGGACATATCTGACTGGGACACATACTCAGAGAGCTTAATCATGTCTCTTTTCATATAGTCCAGTGAGGTACATCTCAGGTCATTCAAGCCAACATGAACTATGACAGAGTAATAATGGTACTTGGTGAGGGACCTGAGTGAATGCATGATCTGATGAATCCTGGCACCAGACAGACAGCTGACCATGACTTTCTCCTTGTCCAAGCTGGTGAGTGGGACATCCGTGTGTCTCACTATGGAGACTCCAATGACAAGAAAATTTGTTATTTGAGTGGTATGCCTTACGGGCTTGGTAGGTGAGACACTGGTGTTACTATGGTCATGGGTGCTGTGTGGACTGTGTTAGTTGTAGCAGTCTTGTGTATTGGAGCTCTCTGGTGTTTTGGTAAGCTTTTAAGGGAACCTCCACATATGTTGATTTTTGTGATGAATGCGTACTATCTGTATGAGTAGTGGTACTATGTGTATGAGTAGTGGTGGGTGAGTTGACAACCTCTTTAGTGTTACTGTTTCGAGTGCGAGAGAGCAGGGATTCAATATTCTTTGTGTAGATTCATCTCTTGCACTCTGTACCAAACTGAGTTATTAGTAGGGGGCTGTTAGTGTACATGAGGCAATTGCTACACTTCCTCAGGAGACCCAGGTCAAAAAGGTTGGCAGGAGAAAGAAGAGTAGTCCAACTGTCCAGGTTGGTGTCTGCATATTAGTGACCATGATTCCCACAAAATCCACATATAGTTAAACAATAATTCATGACTGGATTATTGCTATTACACAAAGAAATCATTTAATAAATAGTGTTCTTCCACTTTTTCTACTCCATAGTGATATCCTGTATATGCATAAGACACATACATCCTCAGACTTGCATAACACATCAGTACAGTGGAGTAGAGTAGAAGTGGATGACAATGTCTCTGCTTGCCATTCATTTTTTAAGAACACGTGGATTAAGATTTTTTAAGGGATGTAGCGAAAATATGAGGAAAATCGTGAGTGTTCTACAACAAATAGGATAGTTTGAGAGAACTGATAGCAGCAGTATGACTGAGTGTACTGCCGGTAACTATACTTTTCAGCTATTCAGTTTTGCAGAACTTCCCTGATATTTCTAATATTTGGTGTTGTCTCTCTAAATATCTTTCAGATGGCATTTAGGACATATTGCAATAGAAAGCCTGCTGCTCAAGAAGATTTGAGTGGCCAGACGTCTTTCTATTGGGATATGCTCCATTTGCAACAGGCATTTTAATTGAGCATGCAATAAATGCGTACATTTTGGAACACTAATGACCTTCTTCTGTATACTCACTAATATCCACAAGTTGAGTGCATTCCTAAATTTGCAGTGGCACGGTGCAGTACCTCATGATGGCTGTGTCCCAAGCCAGCAAGGCTGTATGTAGTAGGTAACATGGGAGGGGGTTATGAGATTATTTTCTGCTTGATAAGCACATCACCACTGCACAAGAGGTTCTCTAAATTTCTGCTGCCTTGTATGTTGGGAGCTTTATGTCAGGTTGCGGTAGAGCACACCACTGTTTATACAGTGATCAGTGTGTTTATTGGTGTTTGAAGAGGCATCCTTGTTACCTTGCTGCTAAATGTGCAGGGGGGGGTTATTTTATTTTTATTTATTTATTTACAATTTTTAACCATCATTGAGCCCTGATCCAACTGGACCATTTTCAGGCTCAGTATAGGATGCAGGTTGATTTTTTTTTGTTTGTAGGTTTTGGGTGAAGCAGTCACTTTTTTTTTTGGTGGGGGGGGGGTAGAAAGATGGAGGAGTTGGTCTCCATATTAGCCTGCCTCATGTAATTTGTAAAGAGATTTTAGAGATCAGTATTGCTAATTTGTAATTTGACACTTTGCTGCTGCATCCATTTACATTATGTTGATGGCTAGATTCCTGGATAAGGTGGTGACCTATCTCTGCACCATTAAGATCATGGCAGATTATGTGTAGCAGCATAATAGGTGTACTGTACAGTGATGGTTGATGGGAGAGTAGCTGGTGCTTCATTTTCTATTACTTGATGACCTTAGACACATCAACTGCTATACATAACAATGTTCATTATGTCTTCCTGATGATGCTCACTGATCAAACAGGGTTCAGATTTTGGCCATATTAAAATAATTGCTTACTTTCTTTAAATGAATGTTGCATTCCACATTGAATTTTTTTCTGTATGTGTCTGTCAGACAGTTGATCTAGATAGGGTATAAGTGCATTGCTTAATTCATTTCTGAGAATGTTGCATTCCAGACTGAATATTTTTGTGCGTAGGGTTGTTGGAGAGTAGTGCTAGGTAGGAACTGGTACACATCTAATGGGGGGATACCACTTATTTCCATGTCTGCTACATGTATTAATGTTCAGCTGTCAGTTTCTTGGTCTTTTAGAGGTCTTCTGATGTACAGATGGATGCAGTACATTGCAGGAGCTCTCAGACTGGGAGCTGGTGACAGAGACCAGTGTGCATGTACAGTGACAGTTTCTTCTGTTCATCTCTGCTCTGGTTTTTGTACTGTTTTCACCAGCAACATATTACATGGTACCATAATATAGCTGATCATTACTGTAGACCTACAATTTAAGTGATGATGGTACATCCTGAAAGGTGTATGTCTGCTACACAAACAGGTACTTTTAGACACATGTCATGGTCACTAATCTTTGTAGTGTGGTTCATGTCTGCATTAGCATAGTGTTTTGAGGTGGTTGGGGGCATGACTGATTTTCCACTGCCATTCCTGTGTACATTTTTTTAAATGTATTTCTTGCTGATCACTTTGGAGTAGGAGAATGCAAGCATTTAATTTTATTGTGTGTCTTCGTAGATGCTGCTAGGTGCTTACTAACTGTCTAGCAACTGCTGTCTATACACTATAGGATTACAGTGCTCATATGTTTTACTTTATTGGAAGGTGGGGGTCACTGAGTCAATATAAACTGACAGAGTCATTTTCATGCAATGGTTTTCAATAAGCTGCAAGACCACATGGTTGTTGAGATGGGGATGTGGACATGGTTATGCTTAATGCCCACATGCAGTTAAGCTTTTTGCACACCTTTGTTCTTGTAATACTGGACAATGCATAACTTTGTTCTTCTGCCTAAACATGTAACAGCACTCCCAAAGACTCAACCCTGTGTCAGCAGAGGCCAAAACTAGTCTAATGCCTTCTTACAATATGTCAAGGGGCCATCTAATTGTCTCAATGCAGCAATGTACCTGATGTTAAAACACACTTGTATAACAATTATTTTCAATTGTAGAAGACTGCAGTATGTTGCTATAATTTTTTGTCATCATCAACACAGGTAAAAAGCTTCACTATACTTTGTTTTATATGAAATGATGATTGTGACTAATGCAGTATTGGTCAAGAATAATGTATACATCTTGTGCTATCTTTGAATAGGGACAACTACAGTACTGTTTTGTTATCAGTGCAAAAGCACATGCAGTTGTGATAGATGCTAACCACTAAGCAGATTAATATACCTTCTTGTCTGATAATGATGCATATAATACTCCAATATGTGTTCATGCTGTGATGTACTGAATGGCTGTAATTTATGCACCACCTAAAAGACATTAAGTATCATTGACACCCCCATGTCGATGCCTTCCCAAACTGTTAAGGTATCACGTCTCATATGTACCACTGCCTTCCAAGCTATTCTATCTTAACAGATACCAAAGGAAGCCATACGATGAATGAACAGGAAAGTACACATTATTGCATACCAGCACAGAACCTAGCTGGACTATGACTTGCATCAGTTTATTAAGCTTGCCTTTCTGTCACAGAGCCAGATCTCTTAATCCATAAAAAGATGAAGTTTATAAAGTGTAATCAGTTTGATCTTTATCCAAATGAGGATTTCACTGATTACGTGGAAGGAGACAGACAATGAAATGAAGATTAATGTTTTTATGGCGGAGATCACTGAGATTGACTTTGTCTTCTGTCAAAATATACTGATGATTTGGACATGCTGTGGTACTCCAGAAGAGTTCATGATCCTGTGACAATCAATAAGATGACCTTACACTTGCAAAAATAAAACAGCAGCATTTGATTGCTGATGATGAGGAAGATGACTTCACACTTGCGGAGATAGAAGCATAGGGGTTTTCCATTACTGATAATGAGGAAGAAGCCCTGGTAGAGGTAAAAAAATATATATATATATATATTCCACTGGATGATGATGAAGAAGATAACCTAAAACTCATGGAGATTTAAAAGCAATAGCATTATGTTGATGGAGAAGAATCCGCGGTGGTGCAGCAGTAGCGTTGTTGCCTCACAGCAAGAGGTTCTCCCGTTTGATTCTCGGCTGGAGTGTGGGGAGTGCCTTCTGTGTGGAGTCTGCATGTCCTCCCCATGATTGGGTGACATTCAAAAGACATGCGTAAATGGGCGTGCCTTCATTGAAGGTTGGACGTCGAGCTGGCACCTCGGCGTTCGTGAAAATCTACTGCCAATCATTAGCGGACTGGAGTTCCGCTGTGGTGACTCCTAACCGGGAAAAGCCGAAAGACAAACAACAACAACAGCATTATGTTGATGGAAGAATACGATCTTCTACATACAGCCATTTGAAGACAGTTACAGTACAAAGACATCAAAGATATGTAGCCACAGTCCAGTCATAATGCTAGCTACATACTATGCTTCAAATCCTTACATAATGACAGAACAACTGCATTGCTGTAAACGTCCAAACAGATGTCCATCAGCTTCAAGCAATGCATAGAGTGCCATACTTGTATAAGATGTAGCCATCATCAAAGACAGTAGTCAAGACACTGTGCTGTACTCATTTGATGAATCAGTGTGCGTAATGGTGTACTCTAGGCATTCTCTAGGTGCCATCGATTCAGTCTGAGGTGGTGATGAACCATCACATCTTGTATTACATTTGATACATTGTTCTGGTGACAGTAAAATATTCCTTTCAACCAAAACTGCAGACTAAGAACTTGTCAAAGTGACATTCCCGCCATTTGTGGAACCACTGAATTTTGCACAAGCACACGAGGAGAGAAGCAGTCAGGAAGTACAGTCATGACACAAGTAAAGAACTTCCATTACTAGGCCATTTTCACAGTGTAATGCAAATTGTGCAGGTGGCAATCCCATGCCCAATATGAGTGAGATATTGTACACATCACATGCATATACAGGACTTTGTGATTTCCATGGGATAATGACATATGTGATCATAGAATGGAAAGAATTTACTTCCTAACTTGTACGTGGATACAGAAGAGTTGAAGAAAATATCAACTACTACAGCACAGGTATAGCTAGGGCAAAGGGGGTAGTTATCCTGGGGACAAGGTCTTAGGGGGCAGTAGTTCAGTACAGGCATTCAGAAATGAATGCTGATACTGCATTTGTATTCAGGTCCAAAGAAAGTGGTTTGCTGAAATTTTTAAAGATGAGCATTATTTTTTTTTTTGTTTTGAACCTCAACTCAGAGAGGACCTTTTTTGCTACAGTTTACAAAGGAGATGAGCTTTTTCCTTTGTCCTTAACAAAGAATTGAGAGGGCACCCAGATCAGGGAAATGCACAGGGTGTCAGAATATCTAGCTGTGGTTCTGCAAGACAGTGTGCAGTGTCAGTGGGCTGAATAAGAGGTGGACCTGCACTGGACTGCTATCAATGCAGTTGATATTAACGTATTTATTGTAATTCATATTTACAATGTCTCTGTTAATGTCATCCTGAGTAGGGAATGTACAGGGACCATTTGCCCTTTGCATGGCAATTTTCCCACAAGGAAGATAATGCTCCATGTAAAGTATGAAAAAGAGTTGAAAAAATGAGGATACTTGATTGTACTGTTTCTCAAACTCCGACATAACAATCACACTGTACTGCTGTCCTAGCTGACTGTAGTGATAACTTAACATTAAAACAGCATTTTACAGCATGCAGGAGTTGTACCTTCATACCACTCACTTCACCTATGTTTAATTGGAATACATCTCCATGAAAGTTTAACTAGATGAAAATAACTGGTCAAATATTCAACTCTATGAAATGATTTTTAAAAGCACGACCCCTACATCTACATGGAGGACTTCATCCCCATGATCCCTCTTATTTAAAAGTACTAATTCAATGGTTCCCGCAACCACACAAAGGCTACAACAGTGAGTCACTGCTGACTCACACACGTAGAAATTGCACTGACAGTATTTTTTATTATAGGTACATCTCAACACTTGTAACTCTAACTCAGTGACTAGTAGGGTCACACCTTTGATCAATAACATTCGACTTCTAAGGCCTTATCGTCTTGGAGAAACTGAGTTCATGAACTATATGCAATTAAAAGTGTAGCTGCCACAGTTTCCAAAGGATTTAATTTCTATCACAATCAGAATTTATGATGTAAAACACAGATGCTACTTCTCGAGTCTAGATATTGTACCAGTATGACATTTCATAACTGTGTAATGCTAATGTGTTTAATTTTGATCAAACAAGTTTGTGGTTCCAATGTAAATGCAGTTGAAATCAAAATCTCCACATTTTGCATGCCATTTTCTTCAATATTTTGGAGACTATTTGACAAATTTTGCTACAAGGTCGGTGTAAATCAGTGTGTGTGTATGCACCTTTAAGAAGCTATTTGAGGGCTTGCACAAGTGTATAAATACTGAAAACGTGTATGCCTGACTGTCATTTTGTAGTAAGCTGTTGAGATATAAGCATGTGTGTCTGTTAATCAGTTTGTTTATATTTTATGATGCTGCTATCCATCCTGATGTGTTTCAATGTATTAGAGCATATAAATGAAATACCCTGCCTACTTGTCATCTATGTTAGAGAGGGATGAGCGACATGGTGTCAGAAGCGGCATGTCTAAAGGGCATGATGTTAAAGGAACCATGGCCAAAATGACTTGTTCCCAGAAAGAGCTCCAGTTTCTTCAATTTAAGTCCGAGAGGCACCCGGTTAGTATTGGAGGAATATACAGGAGTGGATCATCCCTACTGCACATATAATTCTCAAAACAGGTCAGAAACGAATTTCAGATGTTAAAACTTACTCACATAATTTCTTATTCACAAAATATGAAATGAGGAATACAAAATGCTCTAAACAATATTCGAATAAACCGATATGTCCGATATTGAAAAAAATATTCAAATTACTACGGAAAATGTTTGAAATAAAAGCCCAAATTTCATAAAACTAATAAAATAAAAGGGAAAAAACCTGCATATTTCGATAAGCATGTATTTTTCATATTAATTAAAGATATCCGAGTTATCAGAAGTGTATAAAGTGTTTGCATGTTTGTGCAGTATTGCAGTAAAGTTATTTTGCAAGATACAATCATTACAGAGCATATTTCGCAAAGTACAGTATTTCGAAGAGTTTATTGCGAATTTGAATGTTATTACAAGCTCACAGAACAATTTATTCATACATAATTACAAGTGACATATTTTTAGTGTTTTTATACATATTTTGTGGGCGTGGCAGATGGATTTTGAAAACAGTGCACATGTATTTGATAATAATATTGCAGAGAACTGGAGAGTGTTTGAGCATACAGGCTGCATATTCTGATAAAGATGACCATAAAAAGGCATTTATTCTACTTAATTTAGCTAGGTCAGAAGCTATTGAAAGGGAGTGTTCATTTGTGTATGCACCTGCTGTCTTTGCAGGAGAGGGAGAGCACAGTCACATTGTTGTACCAGCTGAGGCAAGGGAGGACCCAAAGTGCTTAAAACGCAAATTTAGAGAAATGTGTAACCCCCAGACAAATGTTACAATGGAAAGGCACTTATTTTACACAAGTGATCAAAAGCCTGGTGAAAACTTTGCAGCATATACAATTGATTTGAGAAATAAGGCTAAAACTTGCAGATTTTGGTGATTTAAGGGATGAGTTGATAAAAAGACAGACTTGTGTGGTATTAAAGATGATGTTGTGAGAAGTATTTTACTTTGTGACAATGATTTAACTTTGAATAAGGACATTGAAATTTGTCAGATATATGAGCTCACAGAAAAGCACACAAATATGCTTACAAATGAGAGATGCATGCTTCCAGTAACTTCTAGAGCTCATGTTGATAGTATGCAGCACATGGTTAAAAGATACAGGCCCAAGCACATGGCAGCAACTGTAGCCCCTACATCACTCACTGGAAAACCCCAGAGCTTTCCATCAAATTCTAGAGTTTGCACAGTCTCAGTGAAGCACAAGAGTGAGTCAGCAAACAGGCATAAGGGTGAGGGTGGCTGCTTACCCAGTTTCATTGCCAGCTGTTATAATTGTGGTGGGAATCATGAATCTAAAATGGAGAAATGTTTAGCTTTTGGTCAGCAGTGCCACAAATGCAATAAGTGGAATAATTTCAAAAGGTTTTGTAAATCAAAAGGCCCACATTCTTTCATTAAAGGGGAACATTTTAAGAAATGAGTTGATTAATTAGAAAGCTGCAACCCTACTTTTTATGTTGATGGTGTGTCAGTGCTTCATGAAACAGTCAATGCAGTAGATTTAAGGACAAAGAATGAAATATTCTATACTGTTTGGATAAACGGAAAACCCACAGAGTTCAAAGTTGACACAGGTTCCAAGTGCAATGTTATGTCAGCAGCAACATTTGCTAGTGTGTGTTATGGTGAAAGACTTGATTTGACAAGGTGTGCAAAGTTTGTTGCTTATGGTGGCAAAGAAATTCAGACTGAAGGCTCAGTAGTGCTTTTATGTTACTCTGCTGGGAGAAGCTACGACTTGCTATTTTATGTGGTCAAGAGGCATGTCCAGTCATTATTAGGGCTCAGAGGCAGTTTGAAAATGGGTCTGCTTTCATTTAACAAGGAAGTCCATCATGTTAGCTTGCAAGAACACTACTCTTCACCCAGTATATTTTTTCTACCAATACTGATCTTTTCGAAGACAAACTAGGGAAGCTTCCAGCTGTGTGATCTATGAAGTTAGATCCAGATGTCAGTTCAGTTATCAGACCAGCTTGTAAAGTTCCAATTGCTATGAAGGATGGAGTCAAAGCAAAACTAGACAAAATGGTACAACAAGGTGTGATTTGTCCAATTGATGAACCTACTGAATGGGTATCTTCTATGGTGACAGCTCATAAGAAAATCCCAGAGGACATCAGAATATGTATTGATCCATGAGATTTGAACAAAGCACTAAAAATACCTCATCATCCAATGTTTACAGTCAAAGAAGTCAAAGCACTGATGCCAAATGCCACAGTTTTTTTCTGTCCTAGATGCAAAGAGTTCATTTTGGCAAATTCAGCTTGATAAGAAATCGTTGATCACTACATTCAGTACTCCATTTGGCAGGTACAGATTTTTGAGAATGCCATTTGGGATAAATTCTGCAGGTGAAGTCTTTCAAGGTGCAATGCAGCAACTTTTTTCTGGGTATCCTTGTGCTATTATAGCCAGCGACATACTGGTAGGAGGCAATGGTGAAGCTTAGCATGACAGAAACCTCAGAAAAGTTCTGGAAAGAGCACACCAAGTGAATCTTAAGCTCAGTCCACAGAAATGCAAATTCAGGCTACAAGAGGTTACTTATGTTGGTCATTTATTTAACAATTCAGGCTCACGACCAGATTCTTCTAAGCAAACAACCATTCTCGCGATGCCAGCTGCAGACAATGTTCAAGCCCTGCAACATTTTCTTGGAATGGTTATCTATCTAGGCAAGTTAATTCCAGACTTGAGTAAAATATCAGCACCGCTCAGTGAGCTGACATTTAAGGATGTATCCTGGTCCTGGTTAGAGCAACCCCAAAGAGCATTTGATGTCCTGAAACAGAATTGCTCACCCAACAACTCTCAGATACTGTGATGTTCACAAGCCAGTGACTCTTTCATGTGATGCTTCAAAATTTGGTCTTGGTGCAGTCATTCTACAAGAGGGTCACCCTGTTGCCTATGCACTGAGAACTCTTACCCAAACTTGAGGAGCAATAGGTCCAGATAGAGAAAGAGCTTTTGGCAATTGTGTTTGCATGCTCAAAGTTCCATGATTATATTTATGGTAGACCTATCTGGATTGAAACAAACACCACCCTCTAGTCACTATCTTGAGAAAGTCTATGCATTCAGCTCCAGCCAGATTACAACATATGATGCGGAGATTGCAAAAGTATAATTTCACTCTCGTCTACAAGCAAGGCAGACTTCTTTATCTTGTTGATACATTATCAAGATTGCCCAGAAACACCAAATAACAGCATGAGAATGAGTGCCTTGATTTTGAAGTCATGGAAGTGAGAATTTTTCTTCCACATGTCTTGATAAGCTGAGAGATCACACAACCACAGATTCAATTTTACAAAGGCTTGACCATTTTATCAGTCAAGGATTGTCATCAAAGCAATCTAGTTTACCTCAAGAAGTGCAACCTTCTTTTCCATAAAGAGATGAGGTTTTGTCTGACAAAGGTATCATTATGAAAAATCAGATAGTAATTGTTCCAAAGTCCCTGCAACAAGAGTACATTACTATCTTGCATTGTGGTCACCCAGGAACAGACTCTACCAAAAGAAGGGTGAGAGGACTAGTATTTTGACCTTCCATGTCACAAGACATTGAAAGAGTACTTTTATCGTGTTCCATGTGCAATAATACAAAGCCACTTCAACTGAAGGAACCACTTCAGCTAAACTAGATTCCTGAACTACCTTGGTCGACAGTAGCCACCCACATTTTCGAGTGAAATGGTCAACATTACCTGGTTTTAGTAGACTCTTATTCCAATTGGTTTGAGATTGACCTACTTCCTAACCTAGCATCCAGTACTGTCATTACTAAGATGAAGCATCATTTTGCGGTTCATGGTAGTCTGTACAAAATTATTTCTGACAATGGCATGCAGTTTACAAGCCAACAATTCAATAGGTTTTCCAAAGAATGGGACTTTACTCATGTCATGGGTAGCCCAGAGTATCCGCAGTCAAATGGTTTGGCAGAATGTCCAGTTCAAAGTGCAAAACAGTTACTAGAAAAGTCAAAATGAGGTAATAGTGATGTTTTCCTGAATCTCTTGAATCTCAGAAACATTTCCTGTGATAAACATCTTGGTTCGCCTGCTCAGAGACTTCTGTCGAGACAAACCAGAGCTACATTACCAATCAGTAAATTGTTGGTTCCATGTGTCAGGAACAACAGGTTAGTGAAAAACAATGTGTTTAAGAAGCGTTTAACCCAGAAGTCCTACTATGATAAGACCAGAAAACCGCTCAATCCATTACGAGAAGAAGTGTTAATGATGCAAATGTCCAAAGGTTATGATCGGATTGGAGTTGTGAAGAATATTTACCCAGAGCTGGGATTGTACATTGTGGAATCACAAGGAGCAGAGTTTAGGCAGAATCGGATACATTTGATGCCGATGTCCAAGCCTATACCACACCTCATAGCCTGTGAAAAAGACTCTTTATCTCAGAGTGAGTTGTCCTGTCTTCCAATTCCAGAGAATATTCCCATTCCTGTGATGAATCCAGAAGTTCCTGATATGAGTTGTTTACCAAAGACTGTCCCTGTTGCTAAATTCAGTTCAGATTGTTATGTTAGCACATCTAGTCGTATATCCAGTCCATGTAATAGATAACAGCAACTTGGACATGAACACTGTGTTTCTTTCTAATGTCTATAATAATGCATGTATAACTCCAGTGTTGTTTTTTACTAAGAGCAATATTTTTAAGAGGGAGGATGTAGCTCAATGTGTGTGTATGTACCTTTAAGAAGCTATCCAAGGGCTTGCACAATTGTATAAATGCCAGGCACGTGTGAGTCTGACTGTCATTTTGTAGTAAGCTGTTGAGATGTAAGCATGTATGTATGTAAAGTTTGTTTGTTAATCAGTTTGTTTATATTTTATGATGCTGCTATCCATCGCATCTAAACAAAATACTCTGCCTGTTTGTCATCTATGTTAGAGAGGGGGAAGTGGCAGTCGGCCATTAATGATTGTTGGGAACACAAAGGGAGAACAAAGTTTTTGAACGTTAACAAGCTTACAGAGCATGTATCAATTTGTGCACAAAATGCAGTGGAAGCATTGCATCTGCACCTGTGCTGTTTATCTGGGTGCCAGATTGTGGATTTGAATGTAGTAAACACAACATTTGTAAAGCAGCAAAATAGAGTCAAGTAGCTGTGGTTTTATATAGCATCTGATTGTGTACTTACTCCTTCTTGAAAGAAGTATATACACAGAAATACAAATATTGTCCATGCACTCACTCAGCAGGATGATTTCTGACTAAAGGGTTTGTTAAGGGTTTTAGTTCCTACTATATAGGTACAAACATTTATGAATGATGTATACAGTAGACTTCGGAACGCTGAGCATGATGTACTGCAGTACTTATCTATCAGGTTTTGCTGCTACTGTCATTTGACTGTCAGAATCGATATATGGTGATTTGCATACTACACTGTGCTGTCATGTACAAGGAATCAGGAATCAGACAGGTAACTGACTGCAGTTTGTCCAGCTGTCAGTGCCACACAAACATTTTGCCTAAGTCACTTTTAGCAAACAGCTACTATACACATTCCATCACTGTTGTGCAGCCATGGAGTTGGTATTCTGTGTGAGGGTCTCTTTTCACATAGGATGCAAGAGGGCTTGTCTCCCTGTAGAAAAAGCATGTTTTGTTGTTTGCTGAAAGTGGCTTTCACAAAATGTTTTCATGGAATTTGCAACTGAACATTTTTTTTCTTTAGTGTATCATAACAAATCTCAATGAATTATTAAATATAGTCTTTGGAAGTGCAATTATATAAACTTTTTGTTGGGTGTTTAGATGGCAGTATGGATTAAAATTCTCATGAGAAAGTGTGTCAGTCCACCTTTTCTTTTGTTGCTGATTTCCAGTCTTGCTATTGACCTTGGAATTTTCACTAAAAAAGCATTACATCTTGGTTTGGTTGGTATTTTTCAGATTTTTGATGGGTTGACTATTGATACTGTGTCCCAACAACAGTAAGGATACTTGTGCTTCATGGTTACTATTCACTATCTAGATACATTTAGAAACCGAGCAGTGTAACAACAGTGGAGGAAGGTGGAGTTGTTCTCTTGTACATGGGTGGGGCTGCATTTTTCTCATTTTTCTTTTATGGAATGTCACGAGTAATGATTGTGTGCCACGCTGATGGACATTATGAATGTTAGTTCTCCTTTTGATATATACCATCGACTCTTCATCCAACATCAAAGCATCCATCATAATCTAGTTCTATGACAGGGTCACCAGTAAGTGTACAATGGGATCCGTAGGGACATGACACTTTTTGACTTCAGCTAAGCCTTTGACATAGTTCTTCACAGTAGATTAGTGGGGAACTTGTGTAGATGCTTTAGAAAATAGTCTATCAGTCTGCAATCTGCAAAATATTACTATTCAAATGTAATTCTGCATTTTTTTTATATTGGTAGATATTTCTTACAAATACCATTGCAACAAATTTGCTTTTGAAACTGCTATTTGTAGCTCTGCTGTGATGTGTACTTGTTTATTTACTTGACCTTTGGCTTAGGTTATACTTGAAAGAATGCCAGTGGAATGACATACGTTGTAAATATCACCCTGTGGTTAGATGAACTGAACAATTCATAGATACAGTAAACTCTCAGTTAACCGGCACCCATGTTGATTGGTAGATGCCGGATAACTGTAGTTTCTGGTTGCTTGAGAATTACTATTAAAAATAGGCCTGAATAATACTATACCCTATATTATTTTGTTTGGTTTGACTTGGTCACAGGTTGGGGAGAGAGGGAATTTATTCTTATCTTCCTTTTTAAAAGCCTAGAACTCTAAAAACATAAGGTATGTTTCTGCGGGGGGGGGGGGGGGGGGGTGTTCAGTCAGAAAGTGCAAAACATGAAAATTGTTCTGTATTTCTTTGATATTTTTTGCTGGTTGCTTGAGTTCCGGTTTACTGAGAGTTTACCGTAGTAGAACAGTAGTAGAAAAAGATCTCGGTCTTGAAAACATCACTAAGATAAATCATGTGGGGCAACATGAAAGAGAAATTCTGAAGTTCAATGTGATACTGAGGTGTATAGCTGGAGGAGTGTAGAGAAGTCCAGAGGTACTGACATTACCCTTTCATTGTACAAGGCTGTGGCAAAGTAACATCTGCAGTACTATGCCACATTTTGGTAATGATACAGATAATAAATTAGTCTGAAGTTCAATGTGATACTGAGGTGTACAGCTGGAGGAGTGTAGAGAAGTCCAGAGGTACTGACATTACCCTTTCATTGTACAAGGCTGTGGCAAAGTAACATCTGGAGTACTATGCCACATTTTGGTAATGATACAGATAATAAATTAGTCTGATGGCGGGGGACATGTATACATTGGGAAAAAAAGATGAAAGCAGTAAAAGAGGAATAGAGTTTGGGCATGGTACTGGACATGTAGGGCAGCTAGAAGGAAAACAATTTAGTAGAGGCTTAAGGAAATACTTTTTTTTCACAAAGCAAAGAGAAAGCCATGAAGATTTGGAACAGACTGCCAGAGGCAGTGGTATAATATAGCTTTTAATTTACAGGTTTAAAGAGAGGTGGACATGACAGGTGATGGTCAGTTATATAACTGCTTGATGCAACACAAGTTTGACATGATTATTTTTTTCCTGCAGCATCTTCATGCACAAATGTTTATATGCCTCACTGCCCACTGTTAATAACTATAATAAATGATGCCACACCCCTTGTTGAAAAGGCCGTAACTGCAAACCAAATGATCTGTGTTTGATTAGTAGCTTAAGTGCTACTAGAGAAGACAGGCCATGGGTGATGGGTGTGAGCAATCATTGCTGTATCACCTATCCTGGGGTAGGACAGAGGCAACCCAGCCTCTTCATCTGTGTTACACATAGAGGGTGTACTGGGTGTTGAATCCATGCAGAATGAGCCTGCTGAGCACACACTACCCAGCAGTGCACCGCTCTGCACTAGCCATGGAATGCATGTTTGTGGATGTATGCATGATTCAAATGAAAGACAGCATACTAGAACTCAAGAAGGCTACCATCGGGTTTTGAGATCTGAGGTTGGGAAAGGATTTTGCTGGGTCTGCTTGGTTCATCAAGCTTGCTCATTTCCTAGTACTCTCCCCTTACATAAGTACTTACCTTGCAGTAGTGCTCACATATAGGCAGTATCGTGCCAAGCATACCATATACCTCGCCAGTATAACAAAGCTTGGGTGTCTTTCTCTCATAACATTTGTCTGCCTCTTGACCTAGGCACAAGGAAGCATGCTGGTACATAAGAGGTGTATAGCTACAATTTTCCTCAGAATTTTCTTGGCCCATCAGAATAAAGTGAGGCAAAAAAGGGAAAAAGGAGCCAAACCCATGTTGACCATACCTCTAAAGCATACTGAATTCCTCCGAATTTGCCAGTTTTGAGGGCAACATAATGGGGTGCCACAAATTTCTGACTGGCCCCTTCAATTCCCAATTTCTTTTTTATTTTATTTACAATTTTAAAGTACGACTGGCATCATCAACATGCAGGGGCATGAGGTAGTGCCTGACTTCTAAGTGTAGATGTATACTGATTTTAACCTTTACTTCATTATTTTAATTCACACTTCTGTTTAAAATGTATTTTTCTGATGTTAGAAAATAGGACTTAAAAATAAAAAAGCAAATCGCACTGTTGCCACAGCCTAATCATTATTTTCTTAAACATTGTTTCACACGTTTTGCCTTCTTCCTTGCAATGTTTCTACTTGCTGTAGCTTATTCAGAATTCAGTACCATTACTGCCACAATCCCCGGGATTCATGAAGCTTGGGCCATGCGCCGGAGTAGCGTCGGTGATCTAGCGCCAAATATGGCCGCCGAGTGATTCAGGTAAGAGCTTTTTCCACGTGCACTACCAGTGTATGGCAGAGCTGCACAGCTCCCAGCTCATGTATGCTAATTACCCCATGCCCAGCAGTGTAGCATGCAAATGAATGTATATATCTATTCATGAAGTGGTGCAGGAGTAGCGTAAGCATGTAGAAATGTAAACAAACAAAAAAAAAAACGGTTTACATTTTGTCAAACATAAAATCGGAGCCATGAAAGTGGACCAAACTTGCATATTATAATGTTAATATATGCCAGTGGCTAAATATATAGCCAATAGCATAAAACCACATGCACAACATATAAAAAATAACATTTAATGTCATGGCCACACCAACGCAAAGTAAAACCGCAGTGCATCTGTGCGCAAACGGGATCACAAGGAAAATATATTTCGATGTCATAAAACTGCAATGTAACGCAATTCATGATATCCCCATAATAGTCAATGTCACACATGCTACACCACAACCATGGCGCAAGGGTTGCTAAGGGTCTGTGACAGTGTTCCGTGCGGTAACTAGGAATTAGCAGTCAATACCATGCAAATAAATCAAGTATTACTGAATCACAAATGCCCCGCCGGCGTAAGGATGTACCACATGGCGTAGCGGTACAACACCGAGGAGTGGCCTGGAGGTAAACATGACATCAAGAGAGGGGCACGCCACCGTAGCTGTAAGCACATTGGATCATTGCTAATCCGTGTTTCATGTTGCTAAGCAAAGCCGCAGGATAGGGGTGTGCAAGTAGCCATAGCTTTGCTTAGCTGAGAGCACACAAGGTAACTGAAAGTTCATGTGAACGTGGATGAAAACCCACATGAAACCCGGTAAATGGCTGTGCACGGCGCGCACCACAGCTGTAAACAGGAAGGATACGGGAAGACAATAAGGAAATGCTGCACCATGGTAAATGGAGTACAAATGAGTAATTAACACCTAGAAACTCACAGTGAGACATAGACAACAGCTAACAAGGCTGCTAGCAGCTATCTGCAGAACAGGAAAGGGGAGGTGCCGTACAGCAAAGAAAAGAGAACTGTCACAGCAGAACAAAGCAAACTAGCAGTAGATCAGCTACATAACACATTTCCCAACACAATCCTGGGTTGTGAAAGTACAAAACAAGAAAGGCGGCAGCTGGATGCATGCCTGACAATGGGAGGGGAATTGAGTTGAAAATTGAAGTAAAGGGCAATAGATGAATCATGGCAGGCAAGCGTAAGTCAACACCAAAGGCCCCACAATAGCAGTACCTGCTGTAAAACCAATAATTAAGATACCCTGCAGCTGGAATTGCACATACACACCCAATTACACCAGCAGCATCCATTGCACAATAGTATAAGGTGTGAAAGCCCCCCACACACACTTGTGTATTCCCAGACACTCTGCACCATTGATGTATACAGACGGGGAACTTTTAATATGTACATGTTAGGGGCTGCCATAGCTTTGATTCACCAGCATGTGTTGGAGACTGATGGTGGTGTGGAGGATGATGCTGACAACCATCTTAGGCACCGGAGGAGAAGAGTGTTCAGACCTAGGGTAACCTACCAGGGGCTACATGATCTGGAGATAGTAGAGAGTTACAAGGTGGACAGGGACATCATACAGCAACTTGTTGAGCTGTGCCAGCCACGCCTCAGAGCCAGAAGTAACAGAGGGTAACCCATCCCAGTGGACACGGAGGTATGTGTAAGCTTGAGAATACTAGCCACAGGTTCCTTCCAAAGGCTAACTGGGGATATCATGGGGATCTCACAGGCATCAGCATCCAGGGTACTCCACCAGTTCCTGGATGCCATGTTACCACATGCCAATGAGCACATATACTTCCCCCGAATGCAGGAGGAGTTGGCCAGCAATTTACGTCTCTTCCACCATGTGGCAGACTACCCAGAGGCACTGGGTGTAACAGACTGCACGCACATACACATCAAGTCACCACCTGGTGAGCAGGGTAGGTGCTACATAAACCGCAAGGGATTCCTCTCCATCAACTGCCAGTTTGTGTGCAATGCCCAGGGCATTATCATGGATGTGTGTGCTGGCAGCCCTGGAAGCTATCACAACTCCCACATCTGGCATGCCTCACAGCTGTATCAGGTATTTGCTAGGGGGGTATCCCATATGACCACCTGGTGGGGGATGCTGGCTATGCAATGGAACTGTGGATGATGACTCCCATCAGAAATGCACACACAGCCACGCAAGAACGCCATAATGAGGCACACGCAGAAACCAGAATCATCATAGAGTGCGTGTTTGGGATGCTGAAATCACGGTTCCATTGCTTGGACATATCTGGTGCAGCCTTGCAGTACTGTCCAAGAACATGTGCCCACATCTTCATAGTATGTGCCATGCTACACAATATTATCCTGCGGAAACAGCTGCAGCAGGGATAGAATGGTGAAGGCCCTCACAGTCCACCACCATTGCCAAGGGACCCACAGACACAGGGGGACTCAGACCACAAACACCCTGTGCTAGCCCCAGTAGGCAGATGGAGGTGTGCCCAGTATGCCCATGCCTTGGCAAAGAGGGAACGTATAGCACACACACTGACAGTGTAGGCACCCTTCTCCACCTGCACACACAGCAAACATGGATGGCACACACACACGACCACCTGTAAATTGTCATGTATAGGTGGTCTACTGTGTGCATCCTACATAGGTAGCCCTCAACTATTGTACACACAACCACCATTGGCACAAGGTAAGTCAATACCTGAACAGTAAATTAAGCTATCAGCATGTGTCCATACTTTATGTACAGGTTCATAGATACATAGGTAGGTACATGCCCAACTGCCGAGACAACTCATAAGCATAGGTAAAATGTGTCTGCTGTCACACCCCATCGATTAACTAACTGTTCCTCTGTGGAGCAGAGCCAATTGTGGGATCCCTGGGGTGTAGCCACTGTTCACCACTCACTCTGCAAAGATTCCCTGGAGTGTTAGTGAGGGGTTTTGTATAATGTAATCAGGGATGTAGTTCCAAATAATGGGGAGTATCCCTGACAGGAATCTTCACAGATGTGTACATGTTACATAGTATACCTTAAACACAGCTTGCATATATAGGTAGTTCTCCACAGAATAATAAACATGTGCTACACACAACCGCTGAAATGTGCGTTAATCGCCCTTGCACTACCAGTGCATACTCTGAGTGGTAAGATATCACTGCCAGGATTAGAACACGCAATCATGTACACATTCATCACAATAACATACCATTAAGCTACCTGAGATGTACCAATGGCAGCCGTGTATACTGACAGGATAAAACACAAAAGGTAGGAATGTGTTGAAATAGGACAAACCGGCATGTACCCAATGAAAGGTGTATGTTATAATATATATATATATATATATATATATATATATATATATATATATATATATATACATCATCATATATATAGAGAGAGAGAGAGAGAGAGAGATATGTCAAAATATGGGGATATACATATATATGTAGATATATAGATAGGTTAACAACATCTACAAAACCATGGAGGTACATATAAATGGGATACCTACCACATACCGACTGCTTTACATACTGACACACGTAATCCCGAGGCTTAAGGGCCGAAAGAACACAGTACAGAAACACCAGATGCGTGAGGTGTAAAATCACGATGTTAATGGACAGTTAGTCAGTGCTTCTGGTGTTGCAGTTCAGGTAGGTTACTGTGTGTAAGTGTGTTTCTTAGGGCTGTAGTGTGTCTAAGTGTGTGTTCTGTGTGGTGTGTGTTTTTGGGGGGCTGTAATGTGTGGGTGTGGGTTAGCTTTGTGCATCTGTTTGCGTGACCTAGGAGGTAGAATATTAAAGTAGGGGGTGGTGTGGGGGGCGCAGACACCTACATAGGGGGGTGTAGGGGGGCTTGGCCACCTGCTCATACGTAGTGTAGGATGGTTTGTTTGGATGTGTTGGGTAGCAGTGTGTCTGTGTGTGTGTGTGTGTGTGTGTGTGTGTGTGTGTGTGTGTGTGTGTGTGTGTGTGTGTGTGTGTGTGTGTGTGTGTTCCATGTCTGTGTTACTTTCATGAGTTACTGTTGATGTCGGTAATGTGAGGTATGGGAGTCTGGTCCTGGTACTGTGTGCGTCGGAACTCTGTGGTTTCGGGATTCCATAGGTCTCCCATATACAGTGGTTGAAGTGTTCATATATGTGTATAACATGGACCATAGCAATCACACATTCTGCCACTACCAACCTTTATGAACAAAGGATATGGAGAGTATATGCCTATACACTATTACAAATATGTGCTATGGACATGAGCCAATGATAGTGTTACCACCTGTCCCACTTTGCGAGGGACACTCCCTCTTTGGGCGGTTGTGTCCTGACCAAATATATTAAACGTGGCAAATGTTCTGGGTTTGTAGGACATAATTATGTCCCATATCTACTGTAATAGTTGCATACAATAGTTGTTTCTGTATCTAAAATACCTACATGTTACAGGAAACAGGATAAGCAACTAAACTGCTACAAGAATAAGCTTATATTTAGGCAAGAAAGGAAAGTTCTATCCCTTGTACTGACTGTGGGTTTGTGTCAGCCTGTAAAATCAGATGTGTGTCCCGAAAAGGTCCCACTATGGCCATATGAAAAGGTGGCAACCCTAGCCAAAGAGGGTCAGTCACCAACACAACTAAGATGACTGCAAATACCTATGACAGAAATACACAGCTTTCATGCAGCAACACTTTATTACATTCAGATGTATTACTGAAGGGATTCAAGGACTAACATCACCTGCATGCTATACAGGAACCACATAACAGTGCCTTAATGAATCAGCCTGCAATTACCATTGTATTAGTCCACAAAAGGATAGGTATTCAAATAGGGAAGGAACCCTCACGAACATAGAGATTATGTATAAAAGCAGTTTCTACACACCTGCATCTGCTATGCACACCCACCAACATCACCCCCACACCCAAACATAGTACAATAAAAACTGTAATAACATCACAAATCATTCACTCACTGTATGACATCTGCAAAACCTTAACATAACTTGTCAGAGACACACTAACATGGCCATATGTGAAATAGCTGCTGTTATACAATGGAACAGCTGCTGATGTTACAGGGTTTGTTTGCACTAATCCCGTTTCAGAGGGTTGTGTGTACACTGGGATGTGTTAGCAATTAATGAGTAACAGCACAGTATGCTACACTTGTACACCAAATCAAGGATGTCTGGTGAGCACACTGTACATCATATAACAGTTCATGCATAGTCATACGGCCTTGAGCTGGCCAAACATCCTTGCCAGACTTAAACATCTGCAGAAGTATCAGGTACAAACGAACCCTGCAAAAGTATCAATGTTCTGAAATATAACAGCTGTACTCACATGTAGAACTAAATCGTCTAGCCATTACACACAGTCCACGGGAGTCATGAAGCTAATATATCTCTGTGTGTCTCCATATAGCTGTTGAAATATATTGCAAACAACACATCCAGGCCGTCTTCCTCGAAAGTAAGGCAAACGGACAATGCCCAAAAAGGAGTACTCAGTTATACACCACTGTTGCCATGGTATCGGCTAATGGAGTAGTTGCACAGCTGATGTGCATCTAATTAACTACTTTGGAACAGCAAATGGTGGACAGGATACCACAAGTTACCGATATGTAACTAGAAAAGGATGTGTTATCACACATTCAAACCATCCGTATATACCAGCAGAACATTACAAAGAACATTGAAACACAAACTGAAAATGATTGAATCAACAGTTAACGATACCTCGGGTTACTAATAAGGTATGTAGAACAGTCATTATGTCTGTGTATGTAGTACCTTTCTGTAGTATTTAAAGTGCACACAATCCATATAGTGGAAACAATTATCTTGTAGTAATGTATTGTTGCTTGTAATATTTGTGTGTACTGCTGTAGGTCACAAGGCAAACACCGCATACACCACAAGGGATGCTATATAAGGGCTTTGAACAGAAATACTCCTCACCAGCCGATGTTAGTAGCAGGGCTGGTCCAACAAGTATGTGCTATAACAGGGGATAGTATATGTTGATATATTGTAACTGTAGCCATATGTATGGGTGTATTACTGAGAATAACGTGTGGAAGTTTGGGCCACTGGTGCAATTATGATTTGCATTGTGGGATATTGTGCCAATAATTGTGTAATGTACAGTATTGTAGGCAGATATGTATTACAATCTACATAGCATTACTGTAATGTTAGGCAAACATTAGTTATGCCTATTGGCATTTACAATACACAGTAACAGGATACATATGTCTTTTAGTCACCCGACAGTTTATCAGCATGATAGCAAAGTAAAATGGAAGAGCTATTTAACTATCCATGCACATAAGACATGTAATATGTGCAAAGGTAGGTACTAGGCTGTCTTACCAAGGGTATTTGTAAGCCTAGCTAGAGTGTGTGTTGGCTTTTGCCACCCCCATAGGTTGGTTCCCTGTGCCTCTGAATAACAGAGCCATTAGTTCCCTGTGCCTCTGTCCAGCAGAGCCACTGCAGTGATCCCCGGGGTACATGTCTGTCTCCCATTAACACGTCAAGGTTTCCCTTGAAGAGTGCTAGTGAAGGGCCCTGCCTGATGTACATTGGAATCATGTTCCAAAGCATGGGGAGTGTCCTGGTCAGGAATCTATCCGTCCAGCACGTCCAACTCATCGTTGTGGTTAGGTGTATATCCTTAGAGCATGTGGCTCTCAGGGGCCTCTGATTAGGTGGAACATATCCAGCAGTACAGGGTTGGGCATGGGCCTTGTATGTTAAGCAGAGATCACCTGTGAGTATGCAGTATGCAATGGAGAACAGCTGGAGTTTCTTAGGTTGGGCTGCATAGGTCATCTGTTTGAGGTCAGTAATCCTCTTGGTGTGGTACTGGCGTGGTCTTCCAAGCTATTGCAATTGTCTTGTAAGGTATATCCCAAATGGGGTGTTGTATCCTTTAATGGGTGTAATATGTCATGAGCAGAGTCACAATGGGCTCCTTTGATCTGGATGAGAACCCATTAGAGATTAGGGAGGCCATGTAGAAGGATATTCTAACCACCTTGTCATTATGGGTATCGAAGGAGAGATTGCTATCTACTGGGGTTCCCGGATCCCTTATTACCTTTTCTGTATGTAGGGGACTAGCACCTATGTGGTGGTCCACGGGTAATTAGTTATACCCAAAGGGGATGACTATGCACTTTTAGGCATTCAGCTTGATGCCATGATATTAACACCAGGTATCCGTCTCAGTGCAACCCTTCCAGAGGGTGTCTGTAACAGCTAGGGAAACAATTATGTCTCCTAGTTTGCAGTCGTCTGCAAACCTTTTCAGCCAAAGCCCTCCTGTGCTTGTCTGTACGTCAGAGAAGTATATACCGAACATGAGGGGTCCTAAGACTGAGCCCTGGGGGACGCCACTTGTAACTGGTATACAGTCGGACCTAGGGTATGCAACTCCCACTGTGTGGGTTCTGTCCATGAGCCACTTTGCAAACCATCACATGATGTAGGGGTTAATGTTCAGACGGATGGGTATGTTGATAATACCAGAAGGAGGAATGGTGTTGAAAGCCTATGAGAGATCTAGGTAGGCTGTGGGGACCTCCTTACCCTCATTTAATGCCTTGGTAACTGTCTCTAAGAAGTCCACCAGGTTTAGGAGGCATGGTCCACCCTTAACAATGCCAAACAGGGTGGGGTCAAAGGTTTGGAGGTACCCAATGTCTCTGTGACCGAGATCCATGATGTGCACCATAGCCTTGCTGATCAGGCTAGTCAGGCCTATAGGAAAATAGGTCCCATGGTCCATTGTGGTGCCACCTTTGTGCTGTGGGATAACTGTTCCTGTGTGCCATTCAAGGGGCACTACGCCTGATGTGAGGCTATTATTGAACATGGTGCATAGGTGGGGAGACAGTACGTTCTGAAGTTCATGTAAAACGCAGCCTGGGATGTTGTCCGGTCCCATGGATGCTGTGATATTGCCTTTAGAGTGTGCAGCTTTGAGAGGGAGGGGGGAAAGGTAGCACTGAACCTTTCTGCTAGGATGTTGCCAATATCAGTTGTTTCTGTAATGTTCATGTCTTTATGCTGTAACTCAGAGCAAATCTGGTTGTTGACATCGAGCTATGTGACATAGCTATAGAATGCTTTGTGGTTGTTGTTGGTATTACTTGCATTTTAGTTTTCGTAGCTAGCTTTGAAGGATCTTATAAGGGATCTCACCTCCTTACTGAGGCTGGCCAGGGAGCCACACATGGGATTGTACTCTCATTTGCAACAGTGTCTTCCTCCTGTAGTACATTTTGTTTATGGCAGGGGACCACCAGATTGGTTTCGTTAATTAGGAATATAGTGTCCTGGTTCTGTTTGGGATAGCATAAGCCATGCACTCGTGTAAGTGCTAATAGAGTGCATTTGTGTAGGATTCAGAAGTTGTAACAGTACTGTCCAATTGCATGGGTGTCATGACGTCCACCACGTTTGTCTTAAGAAGAATGTAGTTGGCTTTGTAGACATATTATACTGCGGTTCCCTTAATGGAGGTGGGAGCGGGATGTGGATATCAACAGTGTTCAGTTCATGGTCTGATCGGACCAACAAGGAGTTGGCTTCACGTGTGGAGCACCAGTCCCTCATGTTGGTAATGCCTAGGGCTAGGATATTGTTGCCCCTGTGGGTGTGTGGATATGTTGAGTCAGGGCATTGGTGTTTATGAATTCCAGAAAGCGCTGAGCTAATGTGTTGGTGCAGGAGTAGTTTTCCCAGTTAATGGTGGGGTAGATTCAGTGAGACTTATGTGATGTGTGGTGTTGTGCGAATGTTTACCTTCTCCACATGACAGTCAGGGTCAGGCTTGGTTGGAGAGACCTTTATCTCCAGTTTGGCTAGATGAGTGCATCTCTCACAGGTTGTAGTGTTGGGTGGTAGGCGGAGAGGCTTGTCTGTGTACATGAGGCAATGTGTACATTGCCTCAAGATGTCCAGATTCAGCAGATAGACAGGTGAGGAAACTGGCAGTTGACTCTTGGACTTGCCTGAATATAGAACTACATTCACCTAGATAAGTGAGGAAAGTGAGTACAAGAGCTAATTTACTCTAAGCAAGTGAGAAAAATATGTACAAAACCTGTTCACCCTTACCTCTAGGTAATGAGGAAGATTGAGTGCTATAGTAATTATTAGCTTACGTAGTGCTTACAAGTCCTGAACAAGTACTTAGCATGAATAGCCAATCCAGATAGGGTCTTGGATAACATAAACACATGGCCCCCTCCCCCCAACAGGTACACAAGCATATATCCATGTACACCACAGGGCCCCTGTACCCACAACTATGCAGGTACAAGCTGCACTCAGGCTGCATGGGACCTGTCCACATCACAGGTTGTATCATACACATATGCAAAACAAGATGCTCTCCACGTACACATCATGTAAAACATAGCTCCATGTCAGGTTGTGTACACACTGAATGGTGCACACCAACAGGTATCACAACCCACAAAGGGGGAGACACCACTGATAATGGGAAGTACTTTACTACTACCCTGCTGAGCCTGGTCTGGAAGGCCATGAACCTTGATCAATTAATTGATGTCAGCAGTACAGATGTAGATGACAGTATGGTTGATGTCACACTGCATATCATTACCTTGCCAGGTCATAGGACATCATCACCCATACTGTGTACCACCTACACTCTGTATACTAGATGTACATTCCTATGTCACAGGAGTGTTTTGCAACAGGACTGCTGGCAGAACCAACACTACAGAAGGTGTCTGAATAATACATGCTCATCACACCAGTGGCAGCTACAGTATGTCAGGGTTAATGAATTTTATTCCCCCTCATTGTAGTCCATACCTCACAGACAAACGGAAGGCATCTGCCTATTGAAGTATGCAAATGACTATGACCTAGGAGCAATAGCTGACTCAGGAGTGTTGTGGACAACATACAGAAGGGGCCTTGTGGGTGAGGTGTGTGTGACATATGGCCACAATCTGACAGTTACATATTGCAATGTCACCCCTATGTTAATAACCCTGTACCCATGAACTACCACCTAGTCAGTGGTCAACATAATGGACACTTGTGTGTGAGGGATGCAGCTAGGCAGTTGTCTTTCCTGTAATAGCTACATCACCACACCTGTCAGGTAGTCATATGTGGCAACCCTAATAATGATAGGGTCCCATCTATGAATTTAGAGATAATTGTCCAGCCATACACAACACTCAAGTGACCCATATCACATCACATATTTCCTTTAAGGGGTATTGGCCATGTGCAGATGGCCTACACCAGCCTACCCATTCCCCATCTCCACTATGTAGCATGATGCATACCTTGAATAAATCCATGTCCAACCCAGTGATGTTGGACATGCTACACGTACTCATCCTGATCTTGAACACATACTTCATGGACATCCACCTTCCACATGCTGGACAGATCCTTGTCCCATACACTTTACATAGTCCTGCCATACTATGCATTCCTGTCCATCAATGCTGCACATTTCTCCCCTCTCAGACATGGTATGATGACCGCATGGTAACGCATGGTAAATGTATCATTAACCCTGTGAATCAGTAATGTGGCACTGCTCCACCTGGCCCCACAGACCCGCCTGTTGGCTACTGCCAGGTAACCTTTCATCCTAGATTCATACATGGCCTATGGCATATAGCTCACTAGTTGACTTTGACTGTACAAGCTATAGTTGATATCCATCCCTGCAAATAGCCTCTGGCTAGGCAGTGTCCAATGTGTATCACTTGTGCAACACAGGTGATACATGGCAGGATGTTGAATCACTGTACAGTGCTGTGTAGATGTATATGGCAGAACACATACATGTAAAACCTTATGTGAGCAGGGTCATAGGTCATGTCTGTTAAGGCAGTGTAAGTCCTTATATGTGACATATACACAGCATCAAGGTCAACTGCATTAATGTGGACACATCCAGCCATGTGCTGATAGGTAGGAACACCAGTACAGGAAACAGACATGCCCACGTCAAGACAGCAACCACATGGAGTATGAGCAATGTAATCAGGTGACACACACACACACACACACACACACACACATATATATATGGTGATAATATCCACTCAACATTGAGTGTCACATGTGTGTGACACAAACACATCAGTGTCATGTAGGTTTGCAAATACAACTATTTAAACTTAATAAATGAGATACACATGTATGTTCAGCTGTAGCTCTGTATGTCTCTGTGAGTTACTGTGACCTGTCTCCATCATTATGTCTTCCAGGTATGCCATGTGCAAGGCTACCCCGTTTTACTCACTTGGAGGATGAGGCCCTCATCCCATACCTACTCGACAATTACGATATCCTGTTCAGCCATGTGCCACAGGATGCACAGCAGTGGGGTGCCCTGTGGATGGAACTTCGCAGGAGGGTTAATGATGTTGGTGGCCACAACTGCACATACCAGCAGGTGTGCAGACACTGTACAGATGGGCGAAACAGTGTGTGAATGCAATTGCCAGGGAACAAGGTGCAACAGATGGAGGACCACCAACCCAGCCCCCACTCACACATACCGAGGAGCTACTGGCCAACCTGGGGACACCTGCAGAACCATATCCACAAGCCTTAGCCAATATTGTGGAGGTGGGTGTCTCTCAACCACTGAGCCTGGAGTTGCCTGGTAAGTCAGTACTGCACCTATAACAACTATATTCCATATAGTTGCATGTGTCATTGTACAATATGTAATGTAACATTATATGCAAGGCATGTATGCACACATGCTGCATACTATAGTATGCTACTCTGTGTATGCACACATATGCATACACCATAGTATAGTCTAATGTACTGGTGTATGTGTTATGCACATCGCACCCTGTAGCCATTATACAGGGGTGAATTATGCTCATACTGCTGTGTTACTCCTATTTAGGTACCTCGGGCTTTCCGCTGTGACAGCAGCCTGTTGCAGGTGAGAGTGTTATTATTTATCAGGAACCGTAATGCACAAATCTATCTGCCATGTGGCCATTTACAACATGTACACATAATGTATGGTCCTGTCAGAATATACAGGTCGGACCTGCAATGCATCACAATGATTACCCATGTGCAACACTTGCAAACTATGTGAATCATCTCACTGACATGAATCCTCACAAACTGTCATTGCCAGATGTGTGGACAGATGTGCATACAATGGTGGAGATGTTGTTCACTTTAGGGACGTACTACAGATCAGATCTACACATGTGGTGAATACAAACAGTACTACACAGTGGGCTGGAGTATGGCCAGCACACATGATTCACTGGTGTGGATCATAGCCCTGCTATGAATGTCACACAATGTGATGTGCAATCTTGACATGTCCATGACATCTAGTGGCCTGGATGCAACACTGCCTACCTAACCTGAAAACATATCCTACATACCACCCTTTATCTGCATAACCCTGTTGTCAGTGGAGCATATATGTCATGTGGGACAACACAGACATGTGAAATAGATGCCCATCACAATAATTTGGACAACACATGTACACACATGTCCATGGAGGATAGCCAGAGACATGGAGCAACTCACACAGTAGACGTGTTGTGCTTGTGTGTACACCCTGTCGTACAATGGCTACACATGATTCAACTATGGCCTTTGTATAATGGTCATATTGTAGATGTGGAACACTAGAAATCCTACAGGCCTGTGTACATCTTGTGTAGGCATAACATCAATCCACCACATAAGATGTGTTGAACATCTTGAGGGTGTCACAACATGACAGCAGTCACCTGTACAGTATCCACATCAGCCCACAGATACAGTACATTCCCCTTGCTGGTGTTGGACATCAATGGCATACTTGCTCCTCGTGTGTGTGTGTGTGTGTGTGTGTGTGTGTGTGTGTGTGTGTGTGTGTGTGTGTGGTACACAGATGTCATATGGGACATGGTGTACCGATGTGTACACCATGTCTGGCCATAGTTGCCAGGCAGCAGCAATATGGTTGCAGATGTGCAGGGGTGTCATCCGTATACCCATCAGTGACCTGTGTCACAACTTCCACATCATGGTTTAGTGTGTATACACTTCAGTGACATGGGTCACATTCCACAGTATATATGTATTGTATCATGGCTATGAACCCTGTCTGTAACTCACACTGTATAGTACTAGAGACACCTCATGATTCCCTGCAATGGCCATGCACATCAGCTAATTGTGCAGTATATCTGTAGGGAGGACAGACAACACTGCATTGGTACACCATTGCCCCACTGTATATTTGACAGGACACCATTGTGTTAAACATGTATGCATGTCATTGCACACATCAGCAGATCACATGTCATACTACATGTGATTGTCAAGGTCATATGCCCCACATCAGGCAGGTGTACTGTTAACCTGTGCTGGTCCACATGGTGTAACACAGGGATGTATGCTAACTACTACTATGATTGTGTAATTTGCATGCCGTCTGCTATGACACATGCATGCTGTTGTGTGCAACCTAGGGATGTATGATAACTATCACTATTATTGTCTGTGCTGCATGCCATCTGCCATATCACATGCATGTTGCATGCCTTCTGTCATATCACATGTGTGTGTGTCTGTGTGTGTGTCTATTGTATAGATTGTAATGTACTGTTCTTGTCTGCCCTCACAGGTGATGTAGATGCATTTCCCTCCTCCGGTACATCTGATGTTAGTGTCCCCACAGACTCTAGCAGTGATGATGAATGTATGATTGAGACACAGGCAGAGTTGTCAGGGGCTGAAATTGTGCCATTGGTTGCCATTCCATCTATATCCCCCTCATCCCCACACACAGATCCCATACCTGCAGATACCCCATCACCAGTGGCCATAGAGGAAGGGCAGTTGGCCCTTGGTAGCTTGGAACAGGAAAGTGTGGGGGCTATGGAAGGTGTGCCTGCACACCATGGTGTCAGCCAAATGACTGGTGGTGCCCCACACAGGCATGTGGCTAGTGCTGCTCATAGGAGGACCTCTGGCCAACATGCTCCTGCATGACAGAGTGCAGCAGCTGGTGTCACCAGACGCATGTTTCAGGTTGTAATGGAGGCACAGACACCTGCTGAATGGCACAACAGAGAAGATCAGAGGCTACAGAGGGCTGCTGTCTGTTCTTTAAACAACAACATCCAGGCAATGGTAAATGCTCAACAGCAGATTGCTGAAGCTTTGGATAGATGGTTGGGTGACATGGTTGGAGTCCTTGACCATGGCATGACAATCCGCGAGCATTAGCTGTCTGTGTTGGAACATCCGGTAGGAGTGAGGTGTCAGGCACTTGGACGTAGGCCTGCTACATTACCTGTGTCAGGTCTACATGTACGAGCTACCTCACATGTCCGCTCCCATAGTGGCGGTAGCAGCAGCAGTGCATTTGGTGCTGTGCTGTCCACACCACAACACAGCAGGCCATGTGCACATGGCCCAGGACGGTCCCAACAGGGACATGGTTCCAGTGGACAAGTGACATCAGACAGTACCCAATCTGCACCTCTGCCTGGTAGTGCCCATGCAACTCCTGGTAGGCACAGGTCACATGTCCGTGGCCAGACACCGTGAACTGTAAAACCTCACCTGTACAGTCTGCAGCTGTCAATAATACCCCTGTGTAGGCCAGACACATGGCAGAACTGTGTGCATACATACATGCACACACTGGAAACATATGTAGGGCACCGCAACACACACATGCATAACATCCACACACACCCAATTAGATCAAAGGCTAAAACCCACACACATGATGTCATCCAATGGTGCATCCTAGGCCTCTGGCAAACATTAACACCCTGTGCATATGATGATGCCTGTGCCGCATCCCTGACATCCACACCATCGGTGCAGGGACATGCTCATAAGGTCTGATGCACAAGGTGAACAGACTAGGAAGATAAGTGTAGTTTACAATTGTTGAGGACTGTTGACAGGCAGCGGATATACCATGTAGCACAGGTGTACAATACTGTTAACAGTATGTGTCTTGTGTAACAACAGTGCAGACTAGGCCTCTGGCAAACATTAACACCCTGTGCATATGATGATGCCTGTGCTGCATCCCTGACATCCACACCATTGGTGCAGGGACATGCTCATATGGTCTGATGCACAGCGTGAACAGACTAGGAAGATAAGTGTAGTTTACAATTGTTGAGGACTGTTGACAGGCAGCAGATATACCATGTAGTACAGGTGTACAATAATGTTAACAGTATGTGTCTTGTGTAACAACAGTAACTGCATGTTGGTCATGATGTTCTGCTGTCCTCCTTTAGGTCTAATTGCACATGCCGGTGGATGTCAATGTTTGCAGTTAGTGTCCCATATGTCAATGTGGACTACTCACAGGTATGTATGAATATACCAGCATGCACCGTGTGGCTGCCACATTGGCTGCCACATACCGGTGAGAATGTCCCACATTACAAACACGTCTACCATTCCAAGAGCATGATAGCTGTGTATTAAGCTACTGTGGCCACAGACGTGACATCCATAAAGGGTGACATCACAGGTACAGTTACATGGAGTGGTGAGGTAAGAGAGTGGTCTAGCTGATTACAAGGGTAGAGGCCAGTGGGAAGTGTGATGCCTCATTGGGAATCAGTAATACATGTTCCCATGACAGGATGCCAACACACAACTGCACCCACACACTCAGGTATTGACACACATGTATTCAGTGACACAGTAACACACCCACACACTCACGGATTCACCGACACAGTAACACACACTCACAGACAGTTGCTACTGGTGGGATGAGGACCCCTGCCTATGTGCAAATCATCATTACAGTACTGTACACCTACATGACGTGCCAAAGAGAATACACATGTACAGGTAGTCAGTACGGCCTAAGATCAGGGACATCAACACGAATAGTAGAATGCATCACCTGGATGGTGGGAGGGATCTTATCAGTTCAGTATGGTAACATACATCCTCACCCCAGGGACCAGTCAGCCCTACATACACACACTGTGGCATTCAGTAATTAATACACCTATGTCATGCACATACAGATACCTCACATGTGTGAGATACACGCCCCTGCCTATGTCCTGCTTTCTACATTGCAGTCTGTACAGATGTGCACACTAGTGTACAGGAGAGTGAGTAACAATTGAGAAGCATTCCCCACAATACGTGACATATATGGACACACACGCAACAACACATGCCAGTACTGTGAATCTCAGACATGCCTAACTCATGTTATGTATGTCAGACGTACAGCAGTATTGCACATATTGCAAACTGTACTGATGCTTCATGTGGCAACAGTGCTGATATATGCACTAGGGACGTCAAAACTATTAACAGGTGTCAAGTGATTTACCTTCACTGTCACCCTGACTGCTGTCTAAGTTGTGTGTTATGTCCTTCTATTAATTAAACCATTGCTTACCGGTTACACAGGGTATTGTAGGACCGCTTGTGACACACCTGTGAGCTGTCCACAGCAAGCATCCATCTGCAAAGATGCCCCACCACTTAGTTATTTCCACACATCTGTCCATGCCTGAGGTACAGCTTTCTGTACATTCAGCATATCACCATATACAGTTGGCAATGTTGAGGCTGCATTGCAACTGCATGATGTACTAGGATACACATCACCTGCATACATCAGCAACTGCACACGCATGTTATCTGAATGCACAACACTATGTGTACAGGTGTGTAGGTCCTACAATCCTGACATTTGGGCATGTTTGTAGGTATTGCAATTGGTGGATATGTGTAGTGACAAACATGACACATGGACTGTTGTATGATATGATATGATGGGTGACCAGTACAGAGGGGATGTTACCTCTGTCAACATTGATATCACACCTTATGTATTGTTAGCATTCAGCAGCCATGGACCTACATTCTATGTGCATGTGTGTAATGGCTGTAGCCACCTGTTTGCACAAAGGACAACAGCTATGCTATTTACAGTTATGTTGTGTATGTGTGGCATGTACATACCCAGGGCAGGTACATGTATGTCATATCCATACATGAGGGTGTGTACTGGTGCACAGCAACAGTCATCTGCTAATGGTGGAAAGTACCGAGGGCCCCTGGTATGTGTACAGCTGACCTGGTCACAGACAGTGGTATCATTGCATTGCATAACACATGATGCAACTGTGTCAGTACATGTGTACTCTCTACAGTTGATGCAGAGCTTAGTACAGTACTCAGGTCAAGGGTCACATGGTGGTGTACTCTTCTATGTCATACATGTATGGATGCATGTTGGTGGTCTGAGGGCATGGTGATGTCTGAGGTTTACATCCTAGAATGCAGCATGTGACACTGTGTCCTGCACATGGCTCATCTGTGATGCCTTTCATGGGGGGACCGGTCAGTACATGTGAGTGGCCTCTATGTATGTGGGTACACCACCTAGAGTGGTCCGTACCTGTGTTATGGCCCACATGTCTGGTTCTGAGGTATATGGTGGCAGTGCTATTGTGCACTACAGAGCCATCAGCCAGGTGTTCCTCACTGCACAGATGTCAGTACTCCCCATTGTTGGATCTACAGTGACCAGCTGTGAATATGGATGCTACACATCTAGCACTGGTTAGCATAAGAAAACAATGCAGTTGTCCTGTAGGTGTATGGGAGTTAACCTGTGTTTAGGACATTTGCCTTGGAATGGCACTATGTGGGCGGATGCGACTTGGGTAATATCCACACTCCCTTGAATCATGGATGCATGTGATATGTGACAAAGGCCTGCCCTACTGTCAGCCATGTCATACCAGAATGACAGCAGATGTGTAAAAGACCAATGCCAAATATATGTAGAGCCGCGTTCCTGCTAACTATGACAACTACTAACACCAGAGCCCATTACAATGTGTTCTTTATGTCTACCTGTAATAGCATGGCCACTGTGGCCTTCTGTGTTTAGCATCAGAGTGCATCCCAGTCAGCCCTGTGCTACTAGGAGTATGAGCATGCCCAGTATATCCTTGTGTAGATGGACAGATAGCACATTCCGAACAGCCCTGTGCTACTGTGTGAGCATGCCCAGTGACACCTTGTGTCGGTTATGTGCCTCTGTGTATGGGCACGGCCATTGTAACCCTGTATAGTGGTAGTAGTTGTCCATTCCACAGATGGGCATACTGCAGGTCAGGATGGATTCCTACTTTAAACACACAGGTTCACAGGTATGTACATCTTAACTGCCAGCATCCCTGTTGATGTCCGCATTCCCAGACGGTCATAATGACAGCCTTGACATGTGTAGTCTGTGTGGCGCGATTCGTAAGTATGTAGTATTGTAATAGTAATCTGTAAATAGGCAGGTGTTCCGTACTCACCACTGGCATGTGTGTATGTCTGTCCCCATTTGCCAGTGGACTGTAAATTGCTTATAGACTGCCCACACACTATACATTTCTTATACCCACTGTTAGCAAGGCCGATGATGTCACCCATCTACAAATACACCTCTGGGAGTGCTGTGTCCCAGTAATCTCGGTCGTGCATTCTGTAACTGCGTAATGCTGTAGTGTTATAAAGTAGTTAGGTTGGTGTTCTAGTCCCACACTTGCCGTGTGTGTTTGTGTGTGTGTGTGTCCCTGTTTGCCTGAGGACTGAGTAATACTTTTATACTGCTCACACTCCATACATTTCTTATACCCACCGTTAGCAAGGCAGACGATGTTACCCATCTACAAATACACCTCTGGGAGTGCTGTGTCCCAGTAATCTCGGTAGCGCATTCTATAACTGTGTAATGCTGTGATGTAATAAAGTAGTTAGGTCGGAGTTCTAGTCCCACACTTGTTGTGTGTGTGTGTGTGTGTGTGTGTGTGTGTGTGTGTGTGTGTATGTGTCCGCTTGCTTGAGGACTGAGTAATGCTTTTATACTGCTCACACTCCGTACATTTCTTATACCCACCGTTAGCAAGGCCGATGATGTCACCCATATACAAATACACCTCTGGGAGTGCTGTGTCCCAGTAATCTCGGTAGCGGGTTCTGTAACTGCGTAATGCTGTAATGTAATAAAGTAGTTAGGTCAGTGTTCTAGTCCCACACTTGCCGTGTGTGTGTGTGTGTGTGTGTGTGTGTGTGTGTGTGTGTGTGTGTGTGTGTGTGTCCATTTGCCTGAGGACTGAGTAATGCCTTTATACTGCTCACACTCCATGCATTTCTTATACCCACCATTAGCAAGGCCGATGATGTCACCCATCTACAAATATACCTCTGGGATTGCTGTGTCCCAGTAATCTCAGTAGCGTGTTCTGTAACTGCCTAATGCTGTAGTGTAATAAAGTAGATAGGTTGGTGTTCTAGTCCCACACTTTCTGTGTGTGTGTGTGTGTGTGTGTGTGTGTGTGTGTGTGTGTGTGTGTGTCCATTTGCCTGAGGACTGAGTAATGTTTTTATACTGCTCAAACTCCATACATTTCTTATACCCACCGTTAGCAAGGCCGATGATGTCACCCATCTACAAATACACCTCTGGGAGTGCTGTGTCCCAGTAATCTCGGTAGCGCGTTCTGTAACTGCGTAATGCTTTAGTGTAATAAAGTAGATAGGTCAGTGTTCTAGTCCCACACTTGCCGTGTGTGTCTGTGTGTGTGTGTGTGTCCGGTTGCCTAAGGACTGAGTAATGACTTTATACTGCTCACACTCCATACATTTCTTATACCCACCGTTAGCAAGGCCGATGATGTCACCCATCTACAAATACACCTCTGGGAGTGCTGTGTCCCAGTAATCTTGGTAGCATGTTCTGTAACTGCGTAATGCTGTAGTGTAGTAAAGTAGTTAGGTCGGTGTTCTAATCACAGACATGCCGACTGTGTGTGTGTTTGTGTTTGTGTGTGTGTGTGTGTGTGTGTGTGTGTGTGTGTCTGCCTGCATGAGACAAGTACAGTGATTTGTAGTATTCGCCGTAGCACATGCCCTAAATGTGTGTTGCTGCAGTGTGATATGGTAGGGGTTTGTATACAGGACATGGCAAGTGTGTGTTTGTCTGTCAAAGCCTGTGTAGAGGTGGCCATGATTGTCTTACCATTGGACATATTTGGGAGTGAGTTTTGTAGTTTTCCTATATAGTATCCGTCTTATGACACATTGGCCACCTCACGAGGAGTACAGCTGTCAGTCAGCCATGGCACTGTGTTGGCAAGCCATACTCATACATCTGGCAAAAGGGCTGGTGAACTAAGTATGCAGCCCTACTAGTACCCGGTATATGTCCAGCACCCATGTGCCATGCACATACAACCTTTCCTAGGATATCCCACTATGTTGCTAGTAACATGCACATTGAGGACAGATAGTAGACATGGTTTGACTGCAGTGGCCTGCAGAGGACATGGCACCCTGTACAGCGGTACAATAGGCACATATATGCGGACATTGTGCCTTCACTATGTTCCACACTGAAGGCCTGCAACATATGTGGTGCCATCAAATGTGATCCACTAAGGCCAGACAAGTACACATATGCCCTGTATGGACCCATGCCACTGACACCACGGAATACCTGTATCATACTATCCATGCAGGTGCAGGGCCGACCTGCTCACTATAAGCAGGTTTTGCCACACCAGGCCAGTATTGGCATATCGGGGTATAAAAGGCTGTGTACACTACATGTGTCTGCCAAACCAGGTACACCTGTACATGTTACTGTACAGTATTGTGGGACATGCACATCCCAGGCAATGTTCATGTGAAGGACTATCAAACACAGACATGGCATGCATTGCAAAGCTATGGCCCTACACATTGGTAACCAGAATGTCAGGCCAGATAATGCAGTACCCATCTGTGTAGGACATTGCAGACACTACACCCCTGCACTGCACACCAGTGTCGGGTGATGCAATGGCAAGGATTACCCCTCACCCAGCCTTCTACAGCCATCTTGCACAGCCAAACACTACACACCCATGGAGCAATGCATACCTGCATACCACTACTGGCACCCTGTGTCTGTGTGTGGGTTGTGATGCTCCCAACCACAGTCACTCCCAGTATAAACCTCGTTGGCATACCAACAGTTGCCAATCACTTTCACATGCCCTAGCCCATAGAACTTTCAGATATCCCTTGTGGTGCATGTGGTCCTGTGCATTACTGTGGTGTGGCAAACTAAGTAGTTACATTGTGTATTTGTAGCCCTGGCAAAGGTGTCAATGCATGTCCATTAGAGTGTGGTTGTGGTGACAATGGCATCCGTTCACATGGACTGACATGTGTGCCACACCTAATGTATGTCTACTATATCTGTTGCAGATGGCACTCACTCACCTACTCACATGTTCTTACAGCACAGCAACATGTCACCTTTGTGGCACATGTAGTAACATCATGCACATGTAATAGTAATGAGTAGTCAGGGCTTTGCCCCTGTACTATTTAGCGTGTGGCAGATGATGCTTATGGTTAAGTCTCCAAGCCCTTCCCTGGTGTACATTGCCTGTCTGCCCACACACTCTCTGTTGGATGTGAAGGTGTACACCTGCACAGCAGCAGCATGTGTATTGTAAGAGATGAAAATGGTCAGGTGATGGCCTCTGCACCTATTGCAGTCCTCCTCTAGCTGATTGCATGTGGTACAGCTGTGATGGTGTTCCCATAGCCATCCGCATGATAAACACAGTACACTATCTAGGGAAACATGTTATTATCTGGCCATGACATATGGTGTTCTGACACGGCATCACAGATGATATCTGGATGTACCTCAATCATTTTCCACAGTGGGAAATAGCCTAATGACAGGAGGGTGATGTGCCACACATAACTACAGCATGTAAGTGTAGCTATGCTGCATTGAGACTACTGCCTGTTTAACATATGTGTGGTAATGGCTATTCTGCATGTTATAATACAGACATGACAGTACTCTGTTCATGAGGGACCCCCATCTGTAGAGTCATCTGTGAACTGGTCAGTGTGTGTGCAATTATTTGTTTCCTATGTTACACACTGAACACACATCTGTGCACAGCAGAAGCATGGTGTGAGGATTGCAGACAGTACATGATGATAGGGATGTGTTACTGCCCTCGCATCCCTGACTGGACATGTGTCACATGAGACAGTGGTATGACTGACACTGTGTGGGATTCCCAGTGACAAGCCAATGATGGGCAACTGTTCATAGCTGCGGTCACACATCTACTACACATTGTACAGTTGGCATGCGGTATATATGCATGTGTTGTGCTCCCTCTGCAAATGTATACAATCTGTTGTGTTGGGTTGCTGGTGATATCTATGCATACTGTCGTAGGTAATCCTGTATGCTGTTGTCTATCACTAAGCCATATGTGGGTTTAAAACACAACACCATAGGCTGAAAGGGTTGGGAGGTCTCGGCAGATCCTCCTTTCCCACTTCAGCTGACCATGGCACCAGGGACTAGCACATCTGTGGCCCAGCCATAGACATCAACCTCTGTTGGCTCTGCACCACCTTCTGGTGGTACCACCACTGAGGATGGAGCATGTCATCTGTGGGAGTGGGATGAGACAGGTACATATCTGCTGTCGTGAGGTCCCGGATGTGTTGCGTTGGTGGCTCCCTAAGGGGTTATGAAGCCAGATACGCCAGTTCAACAGTGGAGTGTCACATTTACAGGGTGATGCTGCCCCTCCTGGACTGCAGCTGTGTAGGTGCAGTGGCAGTAGCCCATGGCTGGGGACCTCCATCTCACTGTTCCCATGGGCTTTTGAATGCCGAAGACCCATCCCCATCCAGGGTGTCTCCCCCCACATGTGTCATATACCAACCCTGTATGCTGTCATTTCTGTGTTCCTACCTATCCTCCACGGCCATACCTACACTCTTTCCCCAAAATCTGACCCTCACCTATGGACACATAAGGCCATTCGGCTCCTAGGACACCATCTGCCCTATACATAGCTGTCCATTACACACATGTGCCCACTGGGCACATGGAACCCTTTTAATATGCATCATAACATACTACTGTTATCCTCACCCCTGTCCCTCAGGCACACAATCCTGGTATGCACATCACTCCTACATGGTCCAGGAACACGTGATGAGGATGACCCCATTGTACACAAAACACTACCGGTCCCTCTATGGTTACCCCATTTACCTTTATTATGATGATGATGTTGCACACAGCACATCGCAAGAGTACTGTTCACACATAATGATTGAACAGGTACTGTTGTGTTAATGTACATTACATGCACAGAGTGATGTATACGGCCAATGTACAACTATTTGCGTGTATGACTGACACATGTCTGTCTGAGGGAGTCTTGTGATCACATAGAGCAACACCACTACATAATATAGGCATCGCTGGTGTTTCCTGTTTAATTTGTTTGTAATGCTTTGTTGCCACATGGTATGTTCCTGATACATCTCTATATATGTATGTACCTATATTCTGGACATAAACACTCACATGTACATCTAATCACATGTACATCTACATGATGGGATACATTCCTATACTGTTGAATGACTGCACCGTATGATATGTTTGTGGTACTGTCCGTTGTCTGTACATCTGCCATGATGTATTGGTAATACACATTAGCTGTGTGCGCAAGGTCCTGGTTCCGAACCTTGCGAAGGACATTTAGTTGGTTGCAGGGCAGAACAAGCCCATTGGATATGGAGGGAGTAAGGCACATTAAGTTTGCGCGGTGTTAGGCACTGCTGACCTGTGGTTACAGCTTCTTATGATCGGTTAGCTTCTACATTGCTTAACCAATGCAATACTCGCATACTGGTAGCCAAACACGCTTACACCCACTCGATCCCACATTTGCTAATGTACCAACATTGGTGCTTGCATCTGTCACTTACACACCTGGGTGTGAGCGAGGACCACAATATTACCTTGTGATGCCTATTACATTGGACTACATGACTACAGTATCGGGATTGGCCGCCCATTAGGTGACAGCATTGTGTTCGACTGTACGGAATCAGCGGCCTGTCCAGTGACACAATCATATTTGTGTGTACCTCATACAATGTGCTCCCACCTTGTGATGCCTATTACATCGGAATACATGAATACAGTATCGGGAATGGCTGCCTATTAGGCGACGGCATGGCGGTCGACTGTATGGAATCAGCGGCCTGTACGGTGAATCATTCATATTTGTGTGTTCCTCTTACAATCTGCTCCCACCTTGTGATGCCTATCACATCGGACTACATGACTACAGTCATAGCCAGCCTTAGGCATAGGCCAACTAAGCAGCTGTCTAGGGCGCCGCTTTAGTGGGGACACTTTATCAGTATTTATTTGGTGTAGGTAGACCAGGTTGGAGGCACTGGGTGGTGTTGTGGGGGGTGCCATTGTGCCCTCTGCCTAGGGCACCAGTTGACCTAAGGCCACTCCTGACTACAGTATCGGGAATGGTTGCCCATTAGGTGACGGCATGGTGTTCGACTGTATGGAATCAGCGGCCTGTCAGGCGAATCATTCACATTTGTGTGTTCCTCTTACAATCTGCTCCCACCTTGTGATGCCGATCACATCAGACTACATGACTACAGTATCGGGAATGGCTGCCCATTAAGCGACGGCATGGCATTTGACTGTATGTAATCAGTGGCCTGTCCAGTGAATTAATCATATTTGTGTGTTCCGCATACACTCTGCTCCCATCTGGCTGATACATGGGAACCGAGACTCTGCATTACAGACAAATAGTTGAGTTGTGGGAGCCACATCCGTCGGACGGGTCATGCTACCGCATATTATTATAGGTTTGCCACCTTTTCAATTGACCAAGGTGGGACGTTAGGGTTACCACCTGTCCCACTTTGCGAGGGACACTGCAAAAATAATCAAGACATAGCACATGTCCAGATTACAGGACATTATTATATTCTACGTTTCAGTAATCGTTGCATATAACAGTTATTTTATATATGACACTTCTATATGTTATGTGAAGTAGCATAAGCAATTCAAATGCAACTAGATTAAGCTTTTATTTGTGCAAATAAGTGTAATCCTGTACTATGCATGGCTGTAGGTATGTTTTGTCCTGGAATGTCTGACATTTCTACAGAACATGTCCCACTCTGGCCATTTGGAAAGGTGGCAACCCTATAGGACCTGTATGTAGAGATGTCAGACTTTGCAGGGCAACACACCCACAGCCAGTAGAAAGGGGAGTACTTCACTGTTTTGCCTAAATAAAAGGTTACTCTTGTAGCATTATGGTTGCTTATACTGTTACCTATAACATTTACGTGTTTCAGATGAACATAATTGTCTTATGCAACTACTACAGACAATATAGGTAATCTCTGCCCTAAATCACAGGACATTTGCCTTAATTACAGTTGTTATGCAGGACACAACTGCCCAAAGGGGAGTGTCCCTCGCAAGGGTGGACAGGTGTAACCCCAACTCTATTATTCTATCAACTTTCTAAGGTAGTCGGCGGAACATGCGCTTTCTCTCACTATCAGACCTCTCATACAAATGGGGAAGAATGAACACTGAATCAGACCACTGCATATCGACCTCAGGGACACATTTAGAAAGTTGGTGCTATTAACCTGACACATTGACAGACACAGAGCACATATGTATTCATACACATTGTCTGAGG
>NC_056744.1:1096372345-1096452345 GCF_019279795.1 Protopterus annectens
GTTGGCTTTACAGCAGAGCAAGATTCATTCCACAAGGAAAATGATATGTGCTATTGTCGACCTTGAACCGTGAATGCCTTTTCATTAGGTGGATGCTCTAACCACTACACTATTGGTGTTCTGCTTCATTTATATGTATACCCATGGTGCATAGTTACCCGAACACATGCCTCATCACTTCACTTACACAGCAGGCATCCATTTTCCTGATGGGAAAACCACACTACTACACATGCACCATTCCCTATTCCCTACTGCTCTGGACCCGTGCCACATGTTGACTCACTCTGAGGATATTCAGACCTCCAAAGCCTATAGTCCTGGCACATACATGTGTACGATTGTCAGGGTGTTCATATGGTCATCCGGGTTTAGGCTTGTCCGACTGGGGACCGAGACTGCCCTAATACTAGTTGAAAGTCAAACTTAGCACGGGGAGATCGTTCGTTCCACTTTTAGTGTCCTACCTCTGGTTGGGGATGCAGAGGTGTGCTCACCTATGGCCATCCTGATATATAACACACTAACTATTACGGGGATTTCTGCTGCTGTTTCCTTTCACATTCGTTATAACTGCTATGTTGTGACCATGTTCATTCTTCATATCTACATACATATATATATATATATATATATATATATATATATACATATATATATATGTGTGTGTGTGTGTGTATATATTGGTCTGTACATACACATGCAAATACATCTACATGCTCAGTTACATCTCCCATACCGCTGAATCACCACCACTTACCGTTGCGCATACACGCTTGCATACCCGCTTACGTTTAGGGTTGCCACCTTTGCATATGGCCAAAGAGGGGCATTTTCGAGACACACATCAGATTTTACAGACCGACACATACCCATGGTCAGTACAAAGGTTAGAACTTTACTTATTTGCCTAAATGAAAGCTTATTCTTGTAGCAGTTTAGTTGCTTAATCTGTTTCTTGTAACTTTAAGTATTTTACATACAGAAATAACTGTTTTATGCAACTGTTACATGAAATATGGGACATATTTCCTACAATCACAGGACATTTGCCATTGTATTATATTTGGTCTGGACATAACTGCCCAGAAAGGGACTGCCCCTCGCAAGGTGGGGCAGGTGGTAACCCTACTTACATCTGCTTTAAAGCGCCTTAAGCACCCTATATCCAACTGCCACTATGCGAATGTGTAAGGTATATATTCCCGATAATGCATGTGGGGAGACGTGCACCATGGTCAGGTGTTTAATCCCGGGTCATAGGTTCTGCAGGACCAGCTGGAGGCTAAGAAGTCTTGTGGACAACTACTGCTCATACAACTTGTGTCCAGATGTATACAGGACTGGACATTGTGTCGTGACACCAAGTCTAATGTTTAGAACAGATACATATCCCATGAGGGATATCCAAAAATTGTGGGGATCAAAGACCTTCTTTGCTTTACGGCTATAAGGTAGGGTTATACATGCAAGGGATACATAGTTTGAAATCCTGAGACTGCCTAGGGTGAGACTGCCTACTAGATATGGGTAGGGGTCACTATGTGCAGATATGGCCGCGCCTATCTAGCAGCCCGAGTATGGCTGGTTTTGGTGGACGTTCAGGAAGGGGGGGTGTGCTGTGAAGGGGATGATGGGTATTCAATTATGTATCCAGGAATGTTGGGGTTGGATGGCTCAGTTCAGGCCAGACCATTATGTGGGTATGTGCCGGTAACATTTCTGTACATGTGTATTGCACTTTTTAATGTTCACATATTTGTGGGATTGTATTGCGGATGTGTAAATTTGTTCTTTGGTTATCTTCCTGATCCACCCACTGCTCCCTCGTAGACCTCCAGTTCACCTATTGTGCATCCAACCCAGTCTCCCCTTGGCGACTTATTACATTACCCGTCACCCCCACCCCCATATTTCACAGACACCATTCATCCCTTCTCAAGCTGATGGCCCATGGCACAGTCAGCAGAACACATTGCATACACTATATATCTCTGGGACCAATATGGTTGTGAGGTCTACACTAGCATTTCTGATCATCCACATGCTGTACTTCACGCACATAGGTACACGCAAATACTTATCTTTTATGAAATGGTAGGTAGACCTGGGTAATACCCATTCATCTATGGGCCATCCTGACAAGGATGGCTTGGACCACAAATGGGCAGATATTGGGTGATTGCTCTGACCATTGGTAGGGTTGCCACCTTTTCATATGACCTGGATGGGACATTTACGGGACACACATCTGAGTTTACAGGCCAACACATACCCACGGTCATTACAAAGGATGGTACTTTAGTTTTATGCCTAAATATAAGCTTTTATTGTTGTAGCAGTGTAGTTGCTTATTCTGTTTCGTTAACTTGCTTATTCTGTTTCTTGTAACATATAGGTATTTTATATATGGACATGCATATTGTATGGGACTATTACATAAAATATGGGACATATTTATGTTCTACTACCGCAGGACATTTTACATTTATAATGGTTTTGATATGGACACACCTGCCTAGAGGGGGACTGCCCCTCACAATGTAGGACAGGTGGTAACCTACACCATTGGGCTAGGCATAGCAATTGGCGGCATGCTAACATGATGTGTTTCGCTTCCACTTGGTATAACTAGTGATACTATAATGGAATACGGGCACAGGGTTTTAAATATCATTTGTTCAAGGGACGGGGACTCAATATTCAGCTACGTGCCTTTGTGTTTACTTCTTGTTGTGGTGTTCACAAAGATGTCTTGTATGCTTTGCATAGATTTCACTATCCATGGACACAGGAGTGATTACTATTAGAGGCAGGCTGTACTAGTCAGCATTTTAGGTTGCGCGTATGCAGCTGACATGTTCACACCTCCGTGCAGCACCTGGACACACCCCCTGCACTTGTACACGTTTCCTATGCACGTGGCCATTATGGCAGCGCACCTTCATTAATATGCATGTGGTGCTGCTGTGCCATCTCTATGCCGCACGGTCGGCGCAAGGATAACGCCGTCCTTGCGCCGAGCTTCATGAATCCCGGGGAATATGAATTTCAGATACCAGAAATCTTTCACACAAGTTGCAATACTCCACCTTTGAAATATCTAATCCCCAGCTACTACAGCTTCTGGCTTCTCATCTATCATCATTATGAGTTCAACAACAAGAAGTCGGGATGGGTGTAAAAGTTATTGCAACATTGCCAAATACACATTTTCTAATTAATAATGATTCAGAACACTATCAGATACAAACTACAAAACTTCAGAAAGTTAGAATATCGCACTTTACATGAAAGACTGTAAAGAGTACATTCATTTTTCAGCGCTACATTTTCCCTCTTACTTTAATTTTATAAAAGTAAAATAATTGGATGTCATTTATGATATTATGTCTTCCTTTAGAAACACCTACCCAATTATTTTCCAATCATCTTACCTCCAAAACAGTGTGACTACTGTAACATTACTACTTGAAGAATTAAGAAATATAATCTCAAAGCTATTGTTATTTAAGAAGACGTTATCTCCGTTTAAACAGCGTAGAATGGATAGTGTGCCCAAATAAAACTAATAAACCACAGTAAAGCACACTCGGAGGGCCAACCAGTGAATCCAACCACAATTTATTCCTCAAAAAAGAGCGCTTAACGTTATTACAGCCTTTTTGTCTTACACAGAAACTTCATCAGATAAAAATGTACCCAATCAGCAGACCTTGTATATATACCCTTAAATTACCCAATCAATCAATCAGTGTAGAACAGACCAATCCTAAATACACATACAATTAAAATATGTTGTATAAACTTTCTTTGAAAAAACAGTAAAACACATATAAAAAGCACTTAATATTGTTAAAACATCCTATACATCTTCATATGATATCAGATAAACTTGTGAATATAAAATTGTAAAAACTTAATAAAACACTTAATGACTCACTTAAAAGATTTATTGTGTAAAATCAAATCTATAAAAATCTTGTCCTTTACTACCACTTAGTGTCCATGTATAATAAATACTATAATTCAGCTGCTCTTAATTTCAAAACTGGTAAAAGGGAGACCATATTGTTCAACCCAGGGAACCTACTGGCTTCAAAAATTATCTGTCAATAAAGTTCCCTGTATTCCAACCAGGTCTCCCAAGGTCCACCTCTAATGTCCATGTCCACTATTTCCACTACAAAAAAATTAAATTCAGCCCCCTCACATACCAAGGTGTGTTTACATAGAGCATTAGTAGAATTCTTTTTCTGTATATCATATTTATGTTTGTATTTCCTGGACTTAAACTTTCTCTCCGTCTTTCCTAACTAGAATGCCTGACATCCACAACATAAAGCCATATAGACAACCCACTAGTATTACAATTGGCATACCTTGAATTTTTTATATACTTTTCCCTAGCACTTAAGTATATCGTGTCCCCTTCTTTAATAAAAGTCCATTGAGGACAACAACCACACTTACAGGTGCCCTTTTTCTTGTGTGTTCTCTCATCTAAAATCTTTTTCTTTTCTAAAACATTTTTGATGTATATACCTTTCCGGTATGTCCATTTCAACGGCGTTTCAAAAATAATATTCAAATCAGAGATGGTTGAAAATTTAGTCCATTCACTCTCTATTAAATCCCTCACTGCCTTTGTGTCACCATCATATGTCATTACTAGTGCACCCTCATGTGCCTTATCATTCCCCAATCTATTACTATTATGTTTGTCATTGTTTTATTCACCCTTTCCTAAAATAGGTGAAAATTTGGTACTTCTACCCTCTAGGACCTCGTCATATACTTGTTTTAATAAAACTTCGGAATAACCTTTTGCTTTGAACATGTCCATTAGCCTGTGACACTCACTAACATAGTCCTCATTATTTGAGATCATTCTGCTCATACAAACAAATTGTCCCTTCACCAAACCCCTTTTCTGAAAATGTGGGTGTGCACTGTTGTAGTGAAGGTAAGAATTTGAAAGGTATTTTTTTCTAAATATCCTAGATGTAAATCCACCATTGTCTTTTGAAATATTCACATCCAAATAGTTAACTTCACTATTTCTCACCTTGTATGTAAATTTTAAAAAAGTGGTGGTACTGGACATATAATTAAAAAACTCGTAAACCCTCTCCTTATTGTCTATCCAAATATGCAAATGTCATCCAAAACACGTCTATAAAGGTTCCAACATCCCCTATACTCTGAATTAAAAATATATTTTTGCTCCCAATATGACAAAATAATATTAACATATGTGGGACCACAATTGGCTCTCATAGCAACGCCCTTACATTGTTGAAAAAAATTCACCTTCAAAAAAGATAAAATTGTTTTTGAGAACTAGAGCCATTAAAACCAAACAAGCTAGAAAATCATTGTCACTAACATGTCAAAGCCACTCAAAGCTTTCTCGAACCAAAGCAAAGCAAACCCTCTTCATGGGGTATAGAAGAAAATAAATCTATAATGTCTATAGTAATAAAAATAAGTCTTTCATTATACAAATTATTATTCACATTCTTAAGTAAATCCCATGAATCTTTTAAACAAGCCTCAGCTGCCATGGAAAACAAAATTTTTGAGTTTCACGTCTACTTATTTCGCTAGTGGCATAGTGACTGAACCTTCAGCAGACACTATGGGTCTTAAAGGTGGGTTGTTTATGTCCTTATGTACCTTTGGTATGCCAAAAACAGAAGGCACTCTAGGTTTTCGTACATGTAAACATTTGTAGGTGTCATTGTCTATAATCCTTTCCAATAAAAGGTCATTCAAACATAAAAAGCTTCACAAACTTTTTATTAAAACCACAGCCCAAATAAATTTAGTCTACTATTAGGTGACATCACCTTGGAGCTAGTGTGATATGTGTCCATAGTCTGTTATTGATGCATAATTGTGGATGTGCAATGCTATGACCATAAAAGTTTATCGACATTCATGATGCTTTACCTATGCTGATACCACAGAGGTTAAAATTAATTGTTCACACTCTGTGGCATCAGCATACTAAAATGTCATTTTAAACATTTCTTTTTAAATGTTGACAAGGCAAAAATATTAGCTGATGGGCAGAAACATTGGATTGGCAGTTTATGTGCCACATAGTGTGGTGCACAAGTAAGTTTATATTCATTGGCAAATTATTTTAAAGAAGCGGAAGAAAATGGTTCAAAATAAATGACAGTTGACTTCTCTAAAACATAACTCATGGACCAAGAAGGAGGGATAGATTTTTCTGATGACCTGATGTGAAGGATGCTTTTTAGAAACTGTTAGACCTCAAAACACATAGAAAGAGGTGAATTTATTGGCAAACAGGCAGAGATGGCTGATGTGTGAGTTCATAGAAGAAAATGCCAGCCCAGAATTAAGCAGTTTAAACAGAAACAAAATAATAGAAGGAATACCCATTTGATAGGAGTCCTGTTTTATTTCTTTTTGGACCAAATAGAAAACCTCTTCCTGTTGAGAAATGTAATATATTCTTTTAGCAAGTTTTCTTGCCTCCTGTAATACCTGCAACATGTCCATAGAAAATAGTGTCTAAATGGTATCAAAATGTTATCATTCAAACCATAAGGATTTGTAAGTTTAGGTGAATGAGAGGGTCCCTCTGTTGTGTGACCAAGTCCATTCTGTGGGATAACCCATGGTATTTGCCCTTGACCAGATGAAAAAGAAAGGAGAACCAATGTTGCCTGGGCCAAAAGGGGGTCAACAACAACAACAACAGCAGTTTTGGATTTCCTTCTTGATTTTGAGAAGAATATCTGGGATCAGGGGAAATGGAGGAAATACATAAAGGAATTCCCCTTTCCAAGAGACCGAAATAACAGCCGTTGTCCAAGCTTCTGGACATGGGACTCTTAAACAGAACAGTCTGAGCTGTCTGTTGACTATAGAGGCAAACATGTATACTTGGTTAGTTACCCACTGAAAGATAATCTGCAGGAAGACCAGTCTGTTCAGCATCCATTCATGATGGTCTACCTTGGATCTGCTAAAGTAATCCAATACTGAATTAATCTGTGAGGGAAAGTAAACAGCCTAAAGAAAGAAATTGTGATGGATAGCAATCTCTCAGGCTGCCATTGCTAATCTGTCTGTCCTTGTTTGTTGATGTTCCACATAACTATGGCATTGTCTGTTAGGATTAAATAGTTCCTTGAGACCAGAGGTGATGCAGAGATTAAAGAGCCAGAATCAGGGCTTTCATTTCCATGACGTTTATGTGATTGCCCCTGTTCTGTCTTTACTTTACATTACACCTTGGATCTCCCATCAAAAATGTTCTGAAGCATTCATGGAGACTTCCTGGTGGGAAGAGGAACCAGAAAGTGCACTCTGGAACTGAGTTATATCTAACTGATCCACCAAGGAATTCATTATTAATAGCAAGAGAGGAATTGGGAAATTCAGCGGGTGGCAGTGTTGTGCCCACATTGACGTATAGCTAAATCTTCATCATGTGGACCCTGGCAAAAGGTGTTATTTATATGGTTGAAGCCATGTACCCTGGGACTCTTAATACCTCTCTTGAAAATGTCAATTCTAGTGGAAGAAGTCCAACAAGAGAAACCAGGAACCAGACAAGAAAAACTGATGGAGGTCCAGGGAGTACACAAGTCCAGTATAAACCACACAGCTATCAGCAACCACCAAAGATTTATTGAGCAAAAACAGCAGTCAAGCGCTTTCGTCTTACATCAAGACTTCATTTGAGCAGGAATCATACTTGCTTTTGGTGCTGGAAGACCAGAAGGCTGTGGGTTCTATTCCCACTCCAGGTGACTGGATTACTGCCACTGCAGTGCAGCATTAGGTGGATGCTGCACTTCTGAGTATATTGTCATTCAGATGAGAAATAAATTGTCATTTAAAAAAAGTGGATTTGGCATAATGGTTAAGGTCTTTACCTCACAGACACAAGGTACAGGGTTTTATTCTGACTTCAGATTATTGGCTAGGCTTAAAATGGGCCTTCAAGGCAGTTAGCCTTGTATTCTCCTATAAACATAAGATCCCAGGTCTCTTGTGACCATATCTGTCTGAAGAGCAGTACAATTTTTAGCATCAGTGGCTTAAAAGATCGCACACTTGTCCTTGGTGCCAGAAGATCAGAAGGCTGTGAGTTCTACTCCCACCCCCATTAGTTGAATTAATTTTGAGGAAGGGTTTGGCATAATAGTTAAGGTCTTCACCTCATAGGAACAATGTACAGGGTTTGATTCTGATCCAGGGTTATTGGCTAGACTTAAAATGACTCTTCAGGGCAGTTAGTCTAGTATTCACCTATGAACCTATAATCACTGGAGCTAAATATTTTGGGTTGGGGGGTTGATATAATGGTTAAGGTGTTTACCTTACAGACACAAGGTGCATGGTTTAATTCTCACCTTTAAAAGGGAAATTGGCTAGGCTTAAAATGCTTCACAATGGCAGCTAACCTAGTGTTTACCTATGAATGTAAATGCTATCATGGAAACTGTCACTGAAGGAAAACCAGGTCCTGTGAAAGTTGAAGGACACTTTTTTGAAGTTTAGGTGGAAAACAGTTGAATAAAAAGATCATTGTAAATGTGAGATCTTGAAGAAACTTAACTTTTGAAGAGGCCTGGAGAAGAAAATTTTCTAGGTAAGAGTATATGTGGATACCCTGGAGCCTGCAAAATGCTGTAACAGGGGCTAGGTACTTTGTAAATACCCTTGGGTCTGTAGAAGGATCAAATGGGAAAACAGTAAACTGAAAATAAAATTTTAGCCACAAAATCTTAAAAAATTCCTTTGATCTAGGTAAATGCGAGTATGCAGATAGCTGTCCTTTAGGCCCAGGATCACCAGGAAAGCTTGTAGAAAGATCATCAATATGTTAGACTGAAGAGTTAAAACATATTGAATTTTTGGCACAGTTAAGGTGCTGAGGACTGATAAATCTAGAATGGTCTTCAAAATGCCATCCCTTTTTGGAACCAGGGAAAATCTTGAATGGAACCTCATTCTCTCTTGGGGTTGGAGACTATTTTTATAGTTCCCTGATTATACAATTCTTGCAGTATTTGCAAAATCTGGTATACTTGCTTTGGAGAACCTTTTGGAATTCTAGAATGAGATGGAGAAAGATTCCAAGTTGATTTGTAGACTCTCTTTACACTATTGAGAACCCAATTGTGTGATGTTATTGGCCCTTAAAAGGGCAATGACTGAGAAGGTTTCTTTGAAAGACTGGGAGGGGACTGACTGACATGAAAGAGGGGAAGGAAAAGGGGGAGCTGATTGTTACAAGCTAGAAGGGTTGTCAGTAAAGGAACCCTTAGGTCCTTTGAAATATGATCTTGGATTTCTTGAAATTTCTTTTTAGAGAACTTTTTACCCTTTTGCTGAGATTTTTAGTCTTTATGAAAAAAAATTGTTCCTGCCTTTGAGGAGCAGTTTCGTTGGAATTTCAGTACACTGGAGAAATAAAGCTGCTGAAAGTCATGCATTGTATTTCCTCTCTGTTTCAAAGGTTATCATAGCTAGGGGTGGTAGTGGGGATAAGCTCCCACTATCTATCAAATGTTTCCATAGCATGTATCTCCAATAGCCTCTGGACCCCAAAAACAGCTCTTTGCCTGCATGCATGGCTTAGCTTCTAAACTTGGCGAAACCATTTGTATTGACAGGTGAAGAGGTGAAGGCAGGTGACTGGTGCCTTAAAACCAGTTGCTTTGAGTAGGTGAGGCTTGTCAGCCTTGGAAGGCAGCCCACCAAGGAGAAGAAAAACTCTTATTTAAAACCTCCGCTGCCTTGCGGCAATACCTAGTGATGGTGGAGGTTTTGGGAGTAAACCTAAGGAAAAATCCGGAGATGGAGCCTCTAAGGCAGTCTGAGGTTGTATTCACCCTCATTCTGGCAGCTCCTGTGATGATACTGATGGCAAGTTGTAATGACCGTGCCGTTTTCAGTGGATTACATCAGCTGTGTGGAGAGGGGAAAATTGCTATTGGGCATCAGCTGTTTCCTCAAAGTTCACTTACCCAGGCCTGCGATGCCAACTGGACAGTCAAGCATTGCTTTGTGAGTGATGATGCAACATGGGAAGCAGCAGTTACCATAATTAAATTACTGCATTTAATTGGCATTCAGTGAGGCTGCTTCTGATGGTGGGAGATCACCAGATCTCATTGGGCAGTTACCATCCACCTTACATTGGGCAGCCCTCTGCCAAATAGGGTATCTGTAGCTAAAGGAAACCCCCAACAGGTGGATTATTAACCATACATCTGGAAAAACCAAAAAAGCTACAAAATAAACCAGCCTTTAGGCTGTGCACATGAAACGTAAGGACAATGACTCCAGCCTTATGAAAGATCTACATGCCATCAGTGATGCTCGGAAGATAGCAGTCATTAATTCATTCAAGTCTATAATACCTTTTTTATGCATTTCTACTTCACATCCATAGCTCCTTATGGCATCCAGACCTTTATTGTGTCTGGTTTCTTCATAGGTTCATAGGAGGTTACTAGGCTATTGACTCAAGGCTCATTTTTAAGCCTAGCCTACTACACCATTATATTTCAAGTGAAAAGTTTAGTCAGTGCCTAAGATTATTATTACTAATGACTGCCCATGACCAAGAGGTATGTAGGAGCTATTCCCAGCAAGAATTTGCTGTTTCCCATTCATTCATCCAGACTCCTTTTGAACATAGTCATAGAGGTGTTCTGCTTAACAGAAATTGGTAGCCTATTCCAGAGAAGTGGCAACCTCTGTGAGATGAATTTGTCTCTCCAGCATGTTGTATTTAAATTGCAGACAACATTTAGGTCACTAGAATGGATAATTCTAGTCCCATTTAACTTACAGATGTGCAGCAACTTCATCAGGATGGGGTCAAAGTTTGCTCTGTAAGCCAGGCACAAGTCTCGCCTAAGCAGCCTTTATGCTACTGAGTACAGTGACAAAGACTTCAGTCTGTCTGCGTAAGGCATGTGCTGAAGACCCTGGATCTTCTTAGTTAAATATCTCTGGGTCTCTCCAGTTGTTGCAGGTGCCTGGTACAGTACATACCAAAGAGGGCCTTATACTCAATTATGGGCCTGATAAGTGAAGAGTGTTCATAAGTTCATAGGTTCATAGGTAGGTACTAGGCTATTGGCCTGGGGCCTATACAAGCCCAGCCAAAATGGCCTTTCCAGTTGTTGTAGATGTCTTGTGAGGTACATATCAAAATGGGCGTTATACTCTATAATGGGTCTAATGAGTGATGAGTAGAGGGGAACAATGACCTCTTTTTTTTCTGGATGAGAAACCTTTTGTGATGAGGTGTGCCATGTAGAAGGATTTCCTGACTACTGGGGCGATGTGATTATCAAAGGCGCGATTACTGTCCACCTGTGTCCCAAGGTCTCATCACATTTTCGGTGTTAAGTATACTACCGCCTATGTTGTAGTTCATGGGTACAGAGTTTTTACCAAAGGGGATGACAATGCACTTTTTGGCATTGAGCTTGAGGCCATGGCTTTGACACCAGGCATCTGTCTCAGTGAGGCCCTATTGTAGGATGTCCACATCGTTAGGAGTTTCGATTATGGCTCCTAGTTTGCAGTCATCTGTGAACTTTGTTAGCCAAAGACCTTCTGTGTTAGCCTGTACTTCAGAGAAGTAGACACCAAACAGGAGAGGACCCAGGACTGAACCCTGTGGTACTCCACTTGTCACTGGTCTGAAGTCGGATTTGGAGTCTTCTACTTTCACAGTGTGGGTTCTGTCAGTGAGCCATTTGGCAACCCATCTTGTGACATAGGGATTTATACCTAGTTTAGTGAGTTTATCTATAATTCCAGAGTGGGGGATGGTGTTGAAAGCCTTGGCAAGATTTAGATAGGCTGTGTGAACCACCTTACCCTTGTCTACGGGTTTGGTGACTGCTTTAAAGAAGTCTATCAGGTTTAGGAGACATGATCTGCCTTTTACAAACCCGAACTGGGTGGGGTCCAGAGTTTGGAGATTACCAATGTCTTTGTTTATAATTTCCATGATGATACGTTCCATGGCCTTGCAGACCAGGCTCGTCAGGCTAATGGGGTGGTAGTTCGTAGGGTCCATGGTGGCTCCCCCCCTTGTGGAGTGGGATAACCGTCACTGTGCACCATTCAGCAGGCACAAAGCCTGAGGTGAGGCTATAATTGAATATGGTACTTAGGTGAGGTGCCAGTTCGTTCTGTAGTTCATGCAGAACGCAGCCTGGGATGTTGTCTGGTCCCATGAATGCTGTGTTTTTGGCTTTGGAGGGTGTGTTTTTTACCTGTGCAGCCTTGATTACAGAAACTTTTCATTCTTCCCGTACAGAGATGGGCTCTTTAGGGGGTGAGAGGGGGGTAAAGTTAGCACTGAACCTATCTGCCAGGATGTTGACAATATCAGTTGGGTCTGTATATTTAGTGCCATTGTGCTGTAACTCAGAGCAGATCTGAGTGTTGCCATTGAGATTCTTGACATAGCTATAGAATGCTTTGTGGTTGTCTTTAGAATCAGTGGCAATTTTGTTTTCATAACTAGCTTTGGAGGATTTTATCAGGGATCGCAGCTTCTTACTGAGGCTGACCAGGGAGCTCCTCCACTCATGAGATTTTACTCTCTTTTGCAACAGTTTCTTCCTTCTCTTGTACAGTTTGTTTATGGCAGGGGACCACCAGATTGGCTTCCTTTTTTTGGAGGATAGCATTTTGGTTCTGTTTGGGATAGCACAATTCATGCACTCATGTAAGTGCTTATAAAGTGCAATTGTGTAGGATTCAGTAGTCGTAACTGTATTGTCCATCTGCATGGGTTTCATGAAGTTCACCACTTCTTTCTTAAGAAGCATGAAGTTGGCTTTGGAGAAATTTTTTACCATGATTTCCTTAATGGGGGGTGGGGGCAGGATGTGGATATCTAGGGTAATTAGCTTATGGTCGGATCGGACCAATGAGGCTTTGACTTCAGGTGTGGAACACCGGTCACTCATGTTGGTAATGACTAGATCTAGGATATTGTTGCCCCTGGTGGGGGTGTGGATAAGTTGATCCAGGGCATTGGAGTTTATGAATTCCAGAAAGCGTTGAGCGAAGGATTTGGTACATGAGTAGTTTTCCCAGTTAATGGTGGGGCACTTGAAATTGCCCATTATTAGGGTGTTTGGTTGAACCCTAATATTTTCCAGTACATCAAGAAAAGAGGAGTGGGAATCCTGGGGCATGGTGGGTGATCTGTAGCAAGCTACAATTTGGATTGCAGTTTTGCCCAGAGTTAGTTGCACTTGGATAACCTCGGCTGCATTATGCTGAGCAACTAGCCTGGAGGTGTGGATATCCTTAATGAATATGGACACACCTCCGCCTTTGGTGTTCCGGTCCAGGTTACATGGCCAAAAAGTGTGGTATGAGTTATAGCCTGGTAGTGCATGGGGTGCTCTCTGGAGCCTTGAACCAGGTCTCAGTCACTGCACAGATATCGATATTCTCCATTTTAAGGAATGCCTCGAGTGAGTGCATTTTGAGATTTAGACTTCTAGCATTGAGTAGCATCACCCTCAGTTTTTGCTTGCCTGTTCCTGTTACGGTGGTGAATTTGTCATTTGAACCTTGCCTAAAAAAGGCACTATAGGGGCGGCAAGAACCTTAGCCAGTATCCGTAATCCCAGGGGTGACAGGTGCAGGCCATCTCTGGCAAAGCATCGTGGTCTGTCGACCATGTCATCCCAGGCAGACAGATACTGGATCCCTTTAGAATGGCACCAGAAGCTTAGCCAATTATTGAAGTCAATCATTTTGTCCTTGTACTGCGGCATCATTCTGGGTGATGGCAGAATGCTACTCAGGGCTAGGGTCATACCTGCCTGAGCTACAAGATCAGAGAGCTCTCCCATGTCTCTTTTCATGTAGTCCAGGGAGGTATGTCTCAGGTCATTCACACCAACATGGACAATGACAGAGTCATATTTGTACTTGTTGTGGAGTGACCAGAGTGCGTGGGTTATGTGGCGGAACCTGGCAGCCGACAGGCAGCTGACAGTAACCTTCTCCTTGTTTAGCCTGGTGAGTGGGACATCAGTGTGCCTGACTATAGAGTCACCTATGACTAGTGTGTTGGGTACGTTGTTTTGCTTTATTGGCTGTGGTTGAGTGGCACACTGAGTCTGCGGGCTATGTGTCATTTGGGTTGTGTTGGGGGCTGGAGGTTGCTTGCATTTCTGCTTTGGAGGTCTCTGTTGCTTGAGCAGATTATTATTGAGAGCTTCCACAAATGTTTTTGTGTTTCTATGTGTGGATTTTGGTGGTGTAGATTTAGTGAGACTATGTGATGAGTGTGTTATGGTGCAGGTGTTTACCTTTTCCTCTTGACTGTCAATTCAGTCTTGATTGGAGAGAGCTTTACCTCCAGTTTGGCTAGAGAAGTGCATCTCTCACAGGTTGTAGTGTTGGGTGGTAGGAGGAGAGGGTTGTCTGTGTACATGAGGCAACTTCTACATTGCCCCAAGATGCCCAGATTCATCAGATAGACAGGAGAGAACACTAGGAGCTAACCCTTGGACATGGCTGAATAAAAAACTATTTTCCTATAGATAAGTGAGAAAAGTGAGTACAAGAGCTGTTTTTCTCTAAGCAAGTGAGGAAAGTAAGTACCAAAACTGTTTTCCTCTAAGTAATGAGGAAGGTTGAGTGCTGTAGTAATTAGTAGGTTATTTAGTGCTTAAAAGTTCTGAACAAGTGCTGATCACGAATAAACAAATTCAAGTGCTAAAACTAAGAATCTGTATCTGGACTAAACTAGTTACAGGAAAGGGGGGAAACAAGTGCAAATGCGGGCTTTTAAATCAGAAAGTTGAGAGAGATGGAAAAACTGCCCAAACGGCCAATAACTACAATTTCTGGGCCAGAACCACTCCTTATGTGGTAGATAGGTTACCTAGTGCTTACCACTTCCAATGATAAGCTAGAAGGCTTCCCTCTAACACAGAAAGCTTGGTGGGGGGGGGGGGCTCAGAAGCTTACATACAGTCCTGGATACAGCAAATCTGAATCTGGACTACATTAGTTACAGGAAAGGTATTTTTTTTCTTATATATATATATATATATATATATATATATATATATATATATATATATATATAGAAAAATAGCTAAAACAGCAGTCAAAACAATTCAAATGCAGTGCAAGCTAGCACACTTGAGTATGTAGCAATGTTAGACCAAACAGTTTAAAAAATGCAATTAAATTAAAAACGACTAAAAACAAGTGCAGAAGGAGTCTATTAGGTAGAATGAGGTAAAGAGATGGGACTGGGGGGAGTGTCCCAGATCAGATCTACAGTGGGGGCGGGCAACTGCAAAAGCCTCCAAATTTAAACAACAACACAGGAATAGGGAGGGTGGGTATGGGAAAACCAACACCTTCAGCAGAGATCTGAAAAACTATACAGTGAAGCAAAAATAACAGTGCACAACTCTGAAGTTAGCCAGCAATTATATAAAATTAGTCAAATAACAATTACCAGTACACAACTCTGAAGTGCCAGCTCTGTATATCTCCAGATAGTTTGAAGAGCACTCTGTCAGGACACAGGAAGGCTACAGCAATGATATGCAGACTTTTTTACTAAGAGGGTCTAATTTTATGCAAGTAATCCTTGAGATGGTCAGATAACAAGGGGTTATAACCTCTTTTGCTCTTGAGGCTATGCGTTTGCTAATCAAATGTGTGATGTAGAATGCCTTTCTTACTACAGTGGACACATGGTGGTCAAAGTGTAGGTCACAGTCTACTTGTGTGCCCAAATCCCTCACCACAGCATTCATACTTAAGGTGTTGTTGTTTATTTGATAGTTAGTAGGGACACTGCTTTTACTGAAGGGGATGAGGATGCATTTTTTGCATTCAGTTTGAGTCCATGGCTTTGGCACCAATCATTGGTCTGTGGAAGCTCCTCTTGGAGTACACTGACATAATTTGGGGAGTCACTGATCACACCAAATGTGCAGTCGTCAGCAAACCTGGTCAGCCACAGCCCCTTTGTTTTGGCCTGAACATCTGAGAAGTAAATACCAAACAAAAGGAGGCCCAGTACTGACCCTTGTGGTACCCCACTGGTGACAGATCTACTGGTTGAGGTGAAGTCACCCACTTTGATAGCATGTGTACATTTAGTGAGCCATTTTGCGACCCACCTAACAGCAAAGGGGTTGACATTTAGGTTGGTGACTTTATCAATAATACCAGCTAATAATAGGCAGCATTAGAAATAATAGACAGCATTAGAAAGGCTAAGGAGTTATAAAGAAAATGACATTAAGACTGTTAATTTAGGATGTCCTGCAGTATAGGAATTAATCACTGTATGTAATTTATTATTCATATTCTTATATTTATGTTTAGATTTTCATAATGGTAAGCCCTATATGTTATTGATAGATATGGTCTGATATCCCATGATGTGATTCAGGAAACAACATCGTCTTTGTCTATTTATCATGCTATACCTGAGATATTGATAATTATTTGTTAGTAATTATGATAATACAAATATTTTGTATACACTTAATACTTCAAGTGACTTGCAAAATTTTACATGACATCAGGTGAAACCTTAGAAAAAGTTGAAGAAAACTAACTTTGATATTTGCACTGAAAGTTGCACATTTTGAGAGATATTCAGTGTTATTTATATTGGTAATTATATAATTAAGCACATGTTCATATTCTGTAACTATCTCAATAACCTGCAATCAAAGAGGAATTACTTGTCATCAGGTGAAAGATTAAGCCTGGTTAACAAAAAAGTTAGAAAAGTATCTGTCTAGTTTGCAGTTTCCAAGACATGGCAATTTATTTGTGAAAGTGTAGCAAAAAATATAATTTTGGGATTGTGTGCATTATAATATATTATAGCATTTATGGACAAACTATGAATGCAATGACTATTATCACTGTAAAGAAATCATCTTACTGATCACATTACCGTTTCTGCTGTCTTAATAGCTTTTGTTGTTCACAAAATACTTACATTTGTTTATCATGCTTTTCAATATATAGAAACCCCAGGCAGCTACATTAGGCATTGGACAGATGCAGTCTGCTTATAAACAACATGGTAGATCTATAGTAGTTATTGTTTACTTAAACACTCAAAGTCCATTCAATAGTTGGTAAGCTAGCATTCTACAACAGCTATTAAACATTTCTATGTCTAATGCAATTATAAGTGAATCATGAAATTCATTTGATTATGAAACAATACACATACTGATTTACTTTATGTTAAAATCTCTTCAAGAAACTTGAAATAAATGTTAATGAAGAATGAAAAAAACTGAGTGATAATGAAATGAATATATATATATATATATATATGTAACATGGTCTGCATTATTGTGTTTTGTGTGTAAAACAATCAAAAATGCATACTCAGAAATATGCAACACTACTAAAATTTAAATGCAAATATAAAATATATTGATAATAGAATGGAAGCGTAATGCATGAGCTGATGTGTTTGTGGAACAGAATGGGCAGAAGTATAAGAGTTTCCTTACAATTAGAAGTAGGTCTAATTAATTCCTTTCTTAATACGACCATTAGTGGCATCCACTTTTATTTACATATGATATAAGCTCTTGGGGAGACTTACCTGAGGTTCAAACAAAATTAGCAAAATCTGTTCATGGTAATGTCATTCTCATAAACAAATAACATTGCAAAAGAACAGCGATTCTTAGAATTTCTGGTGTTTTTTTTTTGTTACCGACCATGAAAATATTCCATTCTTTCTTGTTTGTCCAAGGAGCTGACATTGCTTACATATACAAGTAAGGATCCGGGATCTGTAGAGAAAATTGTCAAGAATATGCCAAACAAGTAGATTTTGTATACCATTTAGCAGAAAGTAGTGTGAATGTGTGAACTGCAGAGAAAGGAAGGCATGCAACATGTTAAGTATGTCACATAAATGAGAAGAGCCACATTTGTTTTCACTAATAGTATACATTGTCATACAATTTCCCAGCAAGTTTGGGGATTGGGGGAATACATATATTCCGCTTGCACACATGGTTCCCCTTTGCCTTGGATCCTTTTGCTGTATCGCTCTAGAAATGTCCTCTTCAGCTGAAGGCAAACACTTTTTGAGCAAACATGTAAGGGGGCTAAGCTAGACTTATACAATGGTAGCTTCTGTGTAGTCATACTTGACCCACAGAGTGCAGGCCAGCATCTCTACTAATAAGTCACTATTTTTTTTTTTGCTTCATGTGTATCTCTAGTATTCAAGTTGCGGCCGGTGTGTTCCTACAAGTGCATCGGCGACATCAGCCATTCCGCCTCTTCACTGACATTGCAACAATAACCCAGGTTTATATCAAGGTGCGCTGAAGGGAAAATATTCAAATCTCCCACCTCCTCCACCAGGAAGAAAAACAGCTTTACAAATTTACAAATATTCAGGCCGTCCTCTTCTTAAGCGTTAGCCCAAATCATCTTTAAAACTGAGTTAGCATCATCATAGACAGTAACCGTCCATCTGTTTCAGCTGCAACAGTACAAATGTTAATTTCTTGAAGTTTGAAGAATTGACCTGTATGCCATTAGTTATTAAATGATTTTTCATTTATGCATTTGAATCATAAGATCATCTCACAGAAATAGGAGGCATGCCATATGCCAAACACAAGATAACTTTAGGCACATGGAGTACAAACTTATTTAATTTCTAACATCAAGTAGTTTCATTCCTGAGTTCATAGCATTTGGCTATATTCAACACTCCCAACATAACCACATAATTTTTGAAACAACATATTCAATGCATTATCTCCAAGAAAAAATAGACTTTCGTTTTGTGAACATGATTCAAAATCGAACACACAGCAATTTTTTTCCTGGGGTTTCATGGGCTTCAAAGTTTATTACATTGTCCCGTGGTGAGACATGTTTAAAACAGAAAAATCCATGATATTCAAAGAGATAAACAAAATCATTATCTTGCCAGATGAATTGTTATCTGGACTTAGAGCTGTTAAATTAGTAGGATGCCTGAAGCTGCATGTTGACCAAAACAAATAGTAAAACTGCATGTGCCCATTCCCTTCCTGGGGTGCTGTAATTTTGGATGGAAGAGCCAAAGACATTGACAAGATTGTCAAGCATGTTCTAGGAATTTAGATAAAAACTGTGAACATGGATCCCAGAAAACAGAAGGCTGAGAACTACTACTATAAGGCAAATCTAAAAAAGGAAGCATTCATTCACCGTGATTTTATCATGATTTTGCAATATAAACAAGGTAAGAAGCTCACCATGTTGGGAACAATCCTCCTTAAACATGGATAGCACTGAATCATACATTTTTGAAACAAAAATCCTTGTATTTCTGCCCTGTATTTTATTGGTATGGGTGGCCCTGTGAAATTTTAATTTGAGTTGCAACCTCTAGCTGTGACATCATAAAGGACTGATCCTCCTAGTATCTCATTACTTAAATTAGTGTACAGACTATACATTTCTGTGTTACACAAGAAATCATACTGAAAAGGCATGTTGTCAACTAGGTTTTGCAGATGGAACACCTTACTTTGAAAATTACAATAAACAAAATTACTATATGGAAACCATGGTAAATGCAGGACTGCTATTCTCATGATGACGCTCACTTTAGATTAGCCAAAAAGTTTAATGTAGTAAGTAAATCATAGCATGAAGCTTTTCATGATAACATTTTGTGCACATAGCCATGTTGAAAACTAAGCTGACAAATACAACTGAAACATCAAAAATATACTGTAATCTTCCTTTTTTAAATTAAACTGAAACTTCTTCATCTACAGCATAACGGGAAAATGAAATTCAGTTTAAAATAAAAATGTGTAAGAAGATAACTAGTGTACATTTAGGTCAACCTGATTTGTGCACATGATGCTTAATCTATTATACTGTTTCAAGGTGAATTAAAACATTAACACTCACCTTACAAAAAAAAAAAAAATATATATATATATATATATATATATATATATATATATATATATATATACATACATACACACACACACACACACACACACACACACACACACACACACACACACACACACATTCTTTATGCTTTCATAAAATTTCACTGAAATTAAAGAATTACTCTATCACTTCTGAATATTCGTATTAAAAACTTTCAGGACATTAATTGTAGCTAATTGCCCCATACTGCACTGTGTGCATCAATGCTTTATTTTTACTTGTGAAAAACAAAAACAGTACAGGTTGTTAACAATAAAATGGCATTTTATTGTTTGTACAATAAAGCGACTTAATATACATTATTCAAAACACCTTTTAAATACTGAAAAATTTGGTACACCAAAGCCTTAAAAATGGCTTTGCTATACTCTACACAGCATAGTTTTAGTCCCTGTAAAATGTTTTCAGTATATACAGAAAGCATCTATAAAATGCATTCTAAACACAATATTTATTTTACGAAATAGTGTCAATATGTAAAATAAAACTGATAGAATACAACTTGCATGAGCAAATTAAAAAAAAAAAAACAAAAAAACAAAATAAAACAAATGTAATAAAAATGAAAAGGTATTGTCACAGAATCATAAAAATTAAAGTGTAAATCATTTTAATATGCTGTACCTTTTTTGCACAGATAATGAAGCAGCTTTCAAGTCCATTGAGTCTTTTGTACTGCAGAAGCATAAATACATTCACAATCTATATTGATAAAGTAATAAATAAGTCTTCATTCATCTTTATTTACATTAATACTGTAGAACCAAACAGTACAAGTAGTTACTGTAGTGTTTAATATATCAATCTTTTTGACACATACAAAAATGACCAATCTTTGTATATATACATATATATAATATATATGTATAATATATATAATATTTTAAACCCAAAGTCACATGTATTTCAAAAATTAGATTACAATACACCCATTTTGTTATAATTAAACATAATTAATCACTTGTTTCTTTAGATAGCATAATCATTATAAAATGGTACAGCTTTATTTGAGCAAAGTATGCAAATTGATACATTTGTAATTACAGCATCAGAAAAGAGAGATCACAATAGAAAACTGTCAGACTTCATAATAGAGTCATAACATTTTTTATTTGCTCCATTTTCTGTTCAGACACTTGTGCTTGGCAAAGAAATTTTGGAAATATTTTCAAAAGGTTTGCTACTGGTGCTATAGCATCTGGAAACCCTTTGAAAATTATATCCTGAAAGTGTTAAAGGTCGCCCAAGCTCGTATGACTACAACTCTTAATCCCCACCCCCAACACGTACTTTTAACATGTTGACCCTGTGTCAGCACCATGGTAGAAGTAGCATATCTTTTGCCCAGCTACATTGTGTCTATATATGTTTTGCAATTAAAAATAGTTCATACTGAAGGAACATGAAAAAATCTTTAAATTATATGACTAAATTCTAATTATTAGTATAAAATGTTCTTTCATAGAAATTCATATACATATATATATAAGTAGACACTGTTTATTTTACACACCTGTAAGTGAACATTCACATACTGTAAATGTGATTAGGTAAATGTGTAATCATTTGTTCCACTGAGACAAATTACTAGTGAAAACTGGGTCCACTAATAGTGACTTCTGTGGAAAAAAGCCACACCACAAAAGTTTAAATCATTTCTGTCATTACAACAGCCAGTATGATAGTGAAATAATGCTGAACCATTTGAAGAATACACATTTGTAATGTTCAGTGCCATTCATTCTGAGTGCTGCCATGAGCACGTGCCTGTTTAGGAAGCACCTTCCTTGCTTTGAGGTTATATATGATACAAAATTTTTCAACGTGTAATATTTTTTTTTTTATGTGCAACATTCATTTATGTATAACAATGCATTTCTACTGCAATCCATTTTCAAAAAGTGCAAACAAACCACTGTATAACTTTTTAAAGGCTTCTTAAAAAATTGGGTCATATAAATTGACTTCTTTCATGTATTGCATCACCATTTAGCATAATAATCTTCTTAAATATAACACTGACAACAATGCATCATTGTCTAATTATTACAGTGTTGAGTGCAAAGTGCCCTATCACATTTTTGTTCCAAAGGCCATCAGCATACAAAATATAAAGAATGAGGATTTCCAAAGTTGCCGTGTGTTTCTTCAGCATAGAGGAGTTTGCTTTACTGTACATTTGCCAGCCAGAATAATACATCAAAAGGATGGATCATCATCAGATTTTTGTGCCGTGCATCACTTGCAATGTGAAGACGTATTATACAAAATAATGGTGCAATCCTCATCACCTTACTATTACAAAATGTCTAAACTTCAGAAAAGTAAAAAGCACATAAATTAAGTTGAATAAAAAGACATATTTTTAAATGCCTGTACTGGTACACATAAAGAGCTGAGCTTGAGGATCACAGCAGGTATGATATTTAGATTCACTGACACTGAAGAAATTGCATAAGAAACTGAATTTTTCAACAGTATTCTATATGCATTTGGGTTTAGCAAAATATATCTTTGCAACAAGACATTCTAGGAAATTTATGATATACCCTTTTTCCTAAGTCATGGGGAATTTTGTCTAAGGCATATACATGATTAATAAATATGTTTAAGAGGCACAGCCCATTTTCTTTCCCCAAAGCAGCTTTGTTCATATAATATTTATAATCATTTCAAGACTAACCTGAGAACAGTAGTTTTAAGCTGGCTAGAGAAGATCCCTTCTCTTCACTGCAAATACAGTATGATTTAAAGCATTGTAAAATAAAACTACATTTTCTCACAAAGGATGAAAATGGTTTCCCCAGTGGATTATAAGGTCATTATAATTATAATGTGGCATAAACATAGATTCATAAAGATGTCACTCACAAAGGGAAAATATCTTTAAAAGTAACACATTATAATGAAGGTAATCACGGGGTACAGCTACACAGAAGCAGGGTACCTGCTGTGTACACTTTTGTCCACAGCTGTCTGAATGGACTTACCACCTGTCCCCTTCCTGGTGGGATGGTCCTCATTTTGTTACTTCTTTCTGGTCCATGTCCAACGGGGACCTACTTGAAGCCATTCTTATACAAACATCAGTGTTGTTTTTTTTTCTATCCTAGCCACGAAGCCTGTAAGTATTTCAATAGCAGAATGACAATTTAGTGTGTCACGCCACGGATTAACATGGCTGTCTTACAAAAATAATGGGATCTCCTTCAAAGGTTATTTCTTCAGCTCATCAACATATGCCCTTATCTGTATACTAACAAAAGCTGAGAGATTTTAAAGACTTATAATAAATGTCATTTATACAAAACTGTATTTTTATAACTACTTTGCAATATTCTGACAGCCTAGTTTGCTCAGTCAATGAACTGTTACTTTAATTCTTGCAGTAATCACTTTACTGACTTTAACATGCACTTCTGAGACACATTTTATAAACCATGTGCCACTGCACAATACGGCAAGAACAATATTTTTGTGAAATGTCACAACTAAGCACAAAACAATTTGTATTACTCACTTAATGACAGATGGTCAACAGCACAATAAAGCTACTGACTCACCAGAAGCAACATACAGCAAAAGGACAAAAATGAAAAACATTCAGACAAAACAACTATTATTCACTGATATCATGTTACACGGTCTCTAAAACCCTGACATATGTGGAGTAGTCCATCAGATGCCATGTTTGCTTATATCTCAAATGACTCTGAATGTTTGTATACATATTTTTCAGATTTTGAGTGTAAGATTTTCATCACCAAGTCCCCATCCACAATGGAACTATGCAGGTGTCCAGGTAATTGCCATTTCTGGTACTATATAAATAAATACATTCTGATAAAACGCATCAAATCTGACCATAGATCATTTTTTGGGGGTACACAAAACTAGCATTTAAAATGCTAAGACATTTAATTTGATAAAATATTTCCTGCTTTCAAGCTTTTGTGATTACTGCATTTTAATTTCAAAGTAGTTAAAACTATTTTTAATTCTCACACTAGAACAGCACGACTACACCTTTGAATACCTTGCCATTTCCTTTGACATACAGATGTTTGACAGTAGATATTTGAACTTTAAAGAAGATCTCATAAAATGCATTTTACTGGGGACTTCCCTACCTCCTCTTTCACTTTGGTACTGTCGACAGTTTTATTACCACCATTTTTAATCCCATATTGAGTGAATCATATTCAATGAGAGGCAGTTTGAAGAACTGACATTAAATAATATATTACAGATACCTTTTAATGTGGGCTTACATCAATAAGTAAAACCATTTTATTTCTCTTGCAAATGTCATTTTTGATATTGGCAGTCTAATGCTAGTTCTAACAAAAGAAGAGCTAATTCTAATGCATGCATTAAATACAGATGTTCAACATTTTGGTATGCAAAAATATATCATTTATTTTTATTTAAATTTTAGCACAGTGAGTACAGGCATATAATCATGCTTCTTAGAGGCGCACAGAAAAATAAGCTATTATGTCTACAAATAATAGTACTATACTGGTGTATTGCTACATTACAGTGGCAGTTAACTAGTTTCTAGCTACTCAGTAAAATAATATTCATTCTACGTAAAATCAAAGTCTGCTTAAAAATGTTTTCACTTTTATGTTTGCTTGCAGAGTGCCTAAGACTGTATAACCAATGAAAGCTGAAACAGTTGTCAATCTCAAACTACATTTGTTAATTATATTCTAGGATATTCACAGAGATAGTGTACAGGTCCAGTAATGGGCTATGAATTATGTGGCTAGTCCACTGCAATTACAGGTATGCAATTCTAAACCCCAAATAGCACAGCTGCCATGAAAGTAAAGGAAACATCCATACAAAAGGTATAGCCAGGGTCCGCATATGCCTTATCTCTGTATATTCTGTAGTGCTTTTCTTAAGCATGTGTCCAAACCTGCCAGGCAGTGCAGAACTACATGGTCAATGGGGTGTACATATTATCACTGGCTGCAGATACAGTAGTAACTGTATACTATTTATTGCAACCAAAACCTTCAGAGGTCAGTGTTGAGCAGTCTTCCATGATCACGGACTTAATGACTTTTAAGTAAGGAAGATCAATTGCACATGAGAGTAGTGGATGGCTAATTAGCATACATGTTAATGAAGAGAATCTACTGATCTGACCACTTCCAATGTTGAGCGCTCTAAAGCTTCAGTGTGTCATTGCAGGGTGGGGAGGTGGGGCAAGTGTTGTTGAGGCAGTCTGTTACTGCATAATGTACTGCCTCCCCCAGACATGCTACACTTTTTATAAAATGGCTGCCTCTGTCTACTTACTGCAGTAGTAATGGTAATGTAGTTGCTCAGTTAACTTAAACTGAGTAGGGCATCAACACTACTGGTCAACTGAGAGTGATATTGTGGGTTTTGTTTCTGTCATTTATGCTTGTAGTCTTCTGACCCTACTTAACAGGATAGTCTCTGGTTCACATGTCTATGAATCATGGACTATGTTCCGGTGGTCAGTTTGCGTACCAGTTGCATATGCCTACTCTCCAATGTACACAGTATTGTATGTTCTGGTTCCTGTACACACTAGCTCCTTAGTGAATTGAATAGGGATTTGGAACATGGTACAGGATGCATACCAGCCCTGTGTGAGTGCATAGAATGTCTGTGCATAACTCTCTTTGCTTATAGTTAATATTATTAAATTGTAATGGTGATGATTTTACTGGAGATGCTGAAAGTTTGCAAAAATCTCAAGGGTGGAGCAAAGTTTACTGTCGAATGGCAGGCAATTACAACTTGTAGATCAAGTTGATAAAAAGCAAAATGTTTTCTTTTCTAAAGTACAACTAATTAGATAATAAATATTATGAAGGCCTGATCACTATCCACCATGGAGTAAAATGATTAGTAATTGTGAGCCTGCCTAAATTTGTCAAATATGGGACATAATTTTTCATTTTACTGTAAACGGTTTCAAAACATCCTTGCAATATTAAACAAACATCAGTTATACCATGACCAACAGAGGTCCTATATTTTAACTACCATGTTTTTTTCTCCTTTCTTTCAGTAATATAACCTGTATGCTTCTTGTCATCAGATTTGTTCAAAACATTTCTGTAGGAAATATATCCACACTGCTAAATGAAAATTTGTGGATAGTGAAGCAAAATTCTGAACCTGGAATTTACATATTACTTTTGATGTATTCTAGTGATAGCTCTACCATTTGATGAATGGTAAGAGAAGAAACATAATCTTCCCAATCTCAGCTCAATGAATCTAAAAACGTAAGAACAGTCTGCATTTATTGGCTCAACATTGAGACTGCAGTTGTGTGGCAGTTTTTCTCACCCTTTCAGGGTGCTTCTACTTTCCTCATGGTTATACAACCATGGAATCAATGCATTTAAGTTAAAGGGATTGAAGGGTTAAAACGCTTTGTAACTTATCTAAGTTGCAGTTCTACTTGCGGTGATTTTTGCTGAGGTTGCCTTATCTCTTTAGCTTTTGGTGTATGCTTCTGAGACTCATAGGGCATCCCATTCCAGCAGCTTTCATCTCCTTAAAATGTATATATGAAAACTCTTATAGTTAACTTAGTGATACCCTCAGCATTTTAGTTGACTCTGAAGTTTATCACCAAAGACTGTGTGTGTGTGTGTGTGTGTGTGTGTGTGTGTGTGTGCGTGCAATAACCGTGCATGTTTCCTTTTTTCTAGGACAGCAGGCAGGCCTCAATCACTCATTTCTGAAAACGTTATCTGACTATAATATCTACTGTAACGGGTAGAATGGTATGAAAATCAAGGTCAGTAATCACATATTTTTTTTGCCTAGGAGTTTGTTTTGCTGATTGACAGTTATTAACTGCTTTAAGTAATTATTAATCAGTTAGCTCTTTTCTCCATGGGCGTCCACTGAAAATGGGCTGTTTGCCCAGTCGGACTTTTCCTGGTCAACAAAGGGAAATAAAATATAATAAAATTAAATAAATAATATTATTTGGCAGCACAGTGACTCTGTGGTCAACTTTCTGACTTACAGCTCTAAGGTCTAGGGTTCAGTTCCGACCTTTTCTTGCCTCCTATGTGGAATTTGCATTTTCTTCCCATGTCTGCATAGGTTTCCTTCGTGTACTCCAATTTTCTCACACCTCTGAAAATATGCTAACTGAATTTCCCTAACAATCTGGGTCATGGCTGAAAAGAGTCTGAAATGGATCAGTTTACTTACCAGTATAACAATGAAATAAAGTATATAAGTACACTATATAAATCTGTTTGTAAAATATTCTATATGTGTATAGCTGGTAGCATGTTGGGTGAGATCATTGTACATCAGGGACTGTTTTTTTTCCCCTTTCTCCACTGTTGTGCGATCTCAAGAGTTGGTATATATAATTAGCAGGGGTGGGGTGGGGCTGCGAAGATGATGGTTTTAGTTGTTTCACTGTTGTGTGTTTTGATCTTGTGTGGTCGATGTTCTGAACTTTTGTGTTCAGATTATGAATGTACTCCATATAAAGTACATGTCTCCAGTAAGTGTATGCATATTTATCACATTTAAGAAAGTCAGCAAAACACCCTCTTATCTTTTTACTTTTCCAAACAATCTCACTGGTATTTAGATTACTAATCACCTCCCTCTTATACATGCAAATTGTTATGCAAATCATAATACAGAAAGTCTACCAGGAAAGTAAATATATTCAGCATAGTCTGCTACTACATATTGATTGCATCTTCGACACCTTATCGAAGAAAAAAAAAACTAAAAACTGTTTCTGTAAAGGCTGTCATTCATCTTAGTTCAGCATTCTTACTCAGATATTCTTTATCTGCAGTTTAGCTCCCCTTTCTACTTTGCATTGTAATATGACCTTGCAGGAACAATGCCAGTGACTTCATTCTGGCCCATAAATGACTACATTCCCTGGTTCAGTCTCCTGTGTAATTACTGTGATAAGAATTCCTGGTCCATCTCACTGCATCTTGACAATGATAAGGCACCCCAGTCCATACCAACATAGCTTGACAGTGAGTGAAGCCCCGTCAGGCAATGGATATTTCCAGGATTTTTGCATAGCTGTCAAAATGCTACAGTAATAGCTTAGTTTGACATCTGTTGCTGTAACATTCTGACGGCATCTGCGGATTTTTAGGAGGGTTGTCACTCCCCTATCCTCCTTCTTTGAACCTTAAAAACCAAAAAAGTAGTTACCATTCTAGTAAAAATAATGATGGTCCTGTGCAAAATCAAATGTCTTCTGTCTGTCTGTCTATCAGTCTATCTAGCTATCTATCCATGTATCTATCTACTTATTTCTTCTAATTAAAAATAAAATCATATTATTTGATAAGGTTACTGCGCTAATGGTAACTCTGGCCATGGCATTTCTATTCTAGGCCCAAAGCTGTGAAAAGTCTGGTGTTGTCCATAATTACTACTCTTTCACTATAATTGTCAGTGAATTATGTCTCCAGTTCTAACCTACCCCATGAGTATGCTGCAGTTTGCTCTTATAGCTTATTCCTGTCAGTAGTGGGAGCAGCAATCAACCTTTAACGCCCATCCTCAACTGTCAGGGTAATGGATGGTTTTCCATCAATTGGGCTACATTGTATGTCAATGGCTGGTGCAGAACCCTATCCTTCACTCAGCCGCATGTTCCTCTGTCTTATTAGCCCTGACAAACAGTACTCTGTCATCCCTGTATTAATAGAAATGTATCATGTCTGTATTCAAGAATCTCACCTCCACAGCTCTGCATTGATCACTAATTGTGTGTAACCCCATCAGTCATTCACCTTAGTTCTGTGTCAAGATGCACGCCACCTCCTATATGCAAGCAGCATATTCAGGCACCCTGCGCTCTGCCACATTGGCACTGCAGAGAAATAAAACTGGATTGTTTTATAAATCTGGCTACAAAACAGAATGATTAAATTTTTTAAGAACAGTAAAACAGGCTCAGTGAACAGTAACTAATAAAAAAAATTGTTCTTTATTAGGAGCTTCATCAGACCTAAAAGTAAAAAGACATAATGCATTATGTATGTGTGTGTGTGTGTGTGTGTGTGTGTGTGTGTGTGTGTGTGTGTGTCTGTGTGTATACATGGTCTGTGGGTATGTTAAATTAGGTAATTAAGTAGCCAATGGGTTTTAAACATATTTAAAACAAAATTATATGTAAGCATTTGCTGTCGAATGTGATTCAGTAGAAAACTATTCATTAAGTAAACTTACTATCATTTTCTTCCCAAATATATATAAATAGAACCTACTTCATTATGCTGAATTTCAAAAGCTGAAATTTAAATGCTCAAACAGAATATTACAAATCCCAAATATGAAAAAGCCTAAGCAGAAAATCCCAGTCTAAACAGAACTACTGAAGAAAGTGAGTGGACTTAGTGTTTTTTTTGGGTGTTCCACAAATGCTCAAGTCCCTATTGCTCAAAACCTGTTTCAAAGCCAGGGATTTGAACACCCTGTAGCTTGGGTAGGCTGTTGCTCATGCTTGAACTTGAATATGAGTTCAGGAAAGCAACCACCATGGCTTACTCGAACACATTATTTGAGTCTGAGTGTGGTAAGTGTAGCAGTGTTGGGAGGTAGTTGGAAGTTGTAGGTATGTGGATTACAGCACCGGTGGGAAGGGAGTTTTAGATTTAGGGAGCAGGAGTGGGATTTCAGGTTTAGGGAGCAGGAAGACAGTCTTAGGGTTAGGGAGGGTAGGGGGAGTTTTAAAGTTAGGGAGTGAGAAAGGGTCTTAAGCTTAGGCAGTGGAAGGGGGGTTAGCTTTAGGGAGTAAGAAGGGAGATTTAGGGTCAGAGATAGCATTCCTGTAGGGTTATAGGAACTAAGCTGTTATGGGAGATTGAATTAGTGGGAGTTCCAGCAAGTTGCAAACAAATGTTTATCACAAACATATAGCAAGTAAACTATATGTTAGACCCATTTTTTGTAGAGGGTAACCCTCTGTACTCCCATGTGGGTGGCTAATCCCCCAAAACTCCTGATCTAATTATTCATAGTCCAAGATCCTACTTGATTATGGAAAGAAGAATACTTTTTATCTGATTCAGAAATATTCATCGTACTGCTTTTTAGGGCTTGAAGTGATACGGTAAAAGGAAAGGTGGGGAAGCCTCCAGTAACGTTTGCAAAAATACTGCTACATGATTTCTGCTGTTTAAAATATTCTTCATGTTTCAAGTTTATGTTTTCAACTTAAATTGCTTATAAAACTTGCTATTTATAAAAGTATTTGTGGTGACAGCTTATACAGTTTTCCACGCTACAGCTACATTCTGCTCTGCTCCTATATATACTGTCTGTTTTTTTTAATGGCAGCATATAGGTTTACTTTAGTAAGGAATGGTTATGAGCCGTCTTTGATATAGCTGCCAGGGCTTTACCAGAATGGGATTTTTGGATTTTAAGTTAGACATTTCAGTTTCATATAACTGCCACTGCTACACTATGCTGGTATTTTTGGGTTTTAAAGTTAGACATTTCACTTTTGGCATGCCAAATATTTTGTATTTTCAATTCAGTAGTTTTGAGATCCTGTAATTTAGTGTTGAGTACTACAATCCAGATCCTATAAACACTCTTCTGTTGTACATGTCAGCATGCGTGCTGTTTTACTTGCATAAATGCAACAATAGAACTTGAAAATAGCTGGACATACAATAAAACAGTGGAACATAAAGAATATAAGATCAAAAATATAATTTTTACCAATGTCGGGATATTTGAAAAAGTCCATTCTGTTCAGTATTGCTTACTGAATTTTGAAAACAGCGAAGAATAAACCAGCATAAACATGTCCCTACTGCTTGCCTTTATTCAGGTTTGATAATGCTCTGACTGAAGAGCAAATGCTTACTTACTTACTGCATCTTTTATTTATGTGCCACTTTTTACGTTTTACTTGAGTATAATTTGGCCATGCACTTTTTATTTTAGTCAGAGCCACAACATAGGTGTAAGTATTTTGAATTATTAGGGATTTCTCCTGGTTTAAATGTGCTCCATCAACATGCAGGCTAATCATTAAAATGAAAACATGAAAATTAGCCAATAACTTGGTGGCAGAATCGCTGGCTAGGATGATCAGTCACTTATAAATATTTTTTATGGGAGTTTGATGTTTTCCTGGTATGTTTTGCTGAGTTCCATTTCCTTTAAATAAACTGAGTTAAATAATATTCAGCAAATGAGAACTTTGGTGTTTTTCCCTTAGATGTGGCAACTCCACAGCTGTTTATTATGGAGTAATGTGCGATTTAAAGAATATCGGGTGGGTGTTGGGGATTTATTGTCTACATAATAGTTTTTCTTTTTCTGTTTGCTTTTTATTTCACAAATTGCATTTTATTCAGTTTAATTTGAAGAAATCACAATTAGTGAAACACACCAGGGAAATGAGCAAAGATGGCTTAATAGGAGCTGGAGCACGGACAAATGGAGGAAATCTATACATTAGATGTCTCAACACTGCCACTTCCTGTATTTTCATGGTTTATACACACCTAGCGTGAGCACATTAATTTCTCGTCAGACATGGGAGAAGCATAAGGAAGATATGGGGCTGAGGTAGTGCTCTTAATAGGTTTTTGGACTTTGAGTCTGTGTTATAATCCCTGGTATCTATGATTAATAGAATGCTTGTTTAGACATTGTTCGTCTAGGAATTCTTTTCTTACATTTGAAGATACCTCATATCTACAGCATAAACAGTATTATCCTTTCCTACAAACACTCAAGTTTTCACAACCCATTTTCTTGATTTTCTTATATAATTCAGTATTATAGCTATCTTTGAGACAACTGATTACTATTTGAATATTGGTGTCACACAGACATGCAGTATGCATGAAACAGCTTTTCATCAGACAAAAATTGACATTTGTTGATTGGGAAAGTCCACTGGGTCCAGAATCCATTTTCAGTAGAGGCCCGGGGAGAAAAGCTCCATTCACAAATCAGAAAGTAACTGGACAATATAATATATTCAGTAACATTCAAAATTTTAATATAGATACATATTTTTTTTTTTACAGTTCTATGGCCTATATGATTTTCTATAGTTTAGTAAGATAGTGAGCAGGAAAATAAATAATAGATGGAGTCACTTGTTTAACAATAAAAATGTTCTGTATATCTGGACGAAATCATCATGCAGAAACGCATGAAAAACGAGCAATAATGTCTTCAGGGTCTGTCTCCACTAGACATGGATACTAGGAAACCCGTCTATGGTGATTTACTAGTCCTTTCTACAAAAAAACACCATGTTACATGTATGGCGTAAGTGAAAAAAATATTTATTAGTTTTATTAACCTCTCAAGCCTGGTGCTTTCATTGCAGCAGCCCAACTAGAAACTGGAAGTAGCATAAATCCGTCACTTAAATATCTGTAGTTCATGGAGCACCACAATTACACTCCAAACTTGGGAAAAGAACAATGTTGTTAACCATCTTTCTGATATAAGAAAGGTGCTTTATAATTTTTTGTTATACATCTTTCAGCACTAATAGAACAATGTGGCATTATCCAGTTTTTATTATGGAGATGTTACCCAGTTTTTGTTATGGACATGTTATAGTACTTGTAGTGTGTGTGCGTATGTGTGTGTGTGCGTGTGTGTGTGTGTGTGTGTGTGTGTGTGTGTGTGTGTGTGTGTGTGTGTGTGTGTGTGTGTGTGTGTTTCTGTCTGTTTCCACTTGGTACCCATCAGGACCATTTGCTGCTTATTAATGACTACATACAGTGACCTCATTGTACTGAAAATGTTCATTTGTTCTACTCTTTTAACATTTCCCTTTCTACTCTCCCTGGATTTACCTCTTATGTCCACCTCTAATCTGTCTTTACTTTCTTCCTACCTTCTACTACATGCTGACAAGTCCACATAACTTTCCACCCTTCTTTTGCTACCATCAGCACTTCTGATGAGACTCTTTAAATATACACAGATCAAAAGGTAAAAACACAAACGTGGAACCAAACAAATACCTTCTGAAGGCTGCTGATGAATATTAAAAATACTTTAATGAATGAATATTCAAAATATACACAGGTTTCAACATCAAGCTTGTAGTCTCTTGTTTGGCATGCCTTTTCTACTCTGCACTTACAGACATTCAAATTCTCACTGAAGATGTTGTTCACCCATTTATTCCCATTTATTGGGCAACAGCATGACCACACCACTTGTCCAGGCACACATCAAGCAAGTTTTATGTTTAAGCCCTACTTTTCAGTGTTCATGCTCAACAGAGCCGAGAAGGTGGATGTGCAGTGAGGCCATGCCATGTGCATTTGCAGGTGATGTTCCCCTCAAAGGCCTCCCATTGTAAGCAGGTGTCTCCACCTCATCTCTCTCTCTTCTGGTGATCATAGATGGGAGTTCATGTCCTGGAACACACCACTCCAACACTTCTCCTTGGGAGAATTGAGCAGACTCTAACCTCTCATTCTTCTCCCTCCCCTAGCTGGCTTCTCTGCTCCTTTGACAGTGATTAAACCTAAGTTCATAGTTTCATAGGTTAATAGATTAGTACTAATCTAACTGCCATTTTAATCCTAGCCATTTACTCCATGTGAGAATCAAACCCTTAACTATGTGTCTGTAAAGTACCTCACCATTATGTCAACCTCCCATCTCCCACCTTACCTGGGTTATAGTCAAGTTCATCCCTCTGTACCACAGAGTTGCTCAAACTTGCAGTCGACTAGTTTTACATAAGAGTAATTGACATAACCCCATGTCTATATTTTTTACTTGTTGTTGTTGTTGTGTCTTTCGGCTTATCCCAGTTAGGGGTCGCCACAGCAGAACTCCGGTCCGCTAATGTTTGGTAGTGGATTTTTATGTGCCGAGTTACCAGCCCTGACGCACAACCTTCAATGAAGGCATGCCCATTCACACATGCCTCCACACAGAAGACGCTCTAGCTGAGAATCGAACGTGACAACATCTTGTTGTGAGGTGACAACGCTACTGCAGCACCACTACTGCGGGTATTTTACTACCTACAAAATTATTTAGTGAGTTATTAAAAGTTGACAGGTAAGTACATTTTGGATATAGTAACTTGTGTGACATTCTAAACAGATGTTGTGTCACAAGCTGATCCCTCTTATTCCAGAGGTGTATATTTATTTAGTTTTAGTAGCAAGTTACCCATTCTTCTGTTATCCCATGTTTTATGTGTTCTCAGCAGTGTTTCAAAAATAACTGGGTCAGAGAGTCTTAAAGAGTACACACGGATCACACACAGGAGACTGGATAGCAACAAATGCAGACAGAACTCCCAAAACTGTGCAAAGTAAAATTTTGTAGCTCCACTATGTCTTTGTGAGAAACATCTTAACTTTCTGTTGTTTTATAACTTGTTTTGTTAATTAAGAACAAAATCTGAATTGTACCCTATAACTAGCTAGATAATTTTCATATGCAGTGACATCATAAATGGTTTGGTTTGTGTTGATGTCCCCTATATACCTACATGACCTGTCTCGATTGCCTTCCTTGCCATTGTGGCAATCATCATCTTCTTTCAGCTGTTCCTGTTAGGGGTCGCCACAGCGGATCACCTGTTTCCATTTCTTCCTGTCTTCTGCATCTTGCTCTGTCACACCAACCACCTGCCTGTCCTCTCTCACTACATCCATAAACCTTATTTTAGGCCTTCCTCTTTTCCTGTTACCTAGTAGCTTCATCCTTAGCATCTTTTTCCCAATATACTCAGCATCCCTCCTCAGCACATGTCCAAACCAACGTAATCTTGCCACTCTGGCTTTGTCTCCAAACCTTCCAACCTGGGCTGACCCTCTAATATACTTATTCCTAATCCTGTCTACCCTTGTCACACCCAGTGCAAATCTTAACATCTTTAACTCTGCCACATCCAGCTCAAACTCCTGCCTTTTTGTCAATGCCACTGTCTCCAACCCATATAACACAGCTGGTCTCACTACCCTCTTGTAGACCTTCCCTTTCACTCTTACAGGTACTTTTCTGTCACAAATCACTCCTGACACTCTTCTCCACCCACTCCATCCTGCCTGTACTCTCTTCTTCACCTCTTTTCCACACTCACCGTTACTCTGAACTATTGACCCCAAGTATTTCAAAAAGCTAAGTGGTTTTCTATAGTTGTACACAGATCCCTTACTGTAGCATACTTTTTTTGTGTAAACAGCCATAAATTCAATACTCAGAGTTCAAAATATTCTTCCCACAGCAGAGCACATTACATTTCTTTAAAGTTGAACATCAGACTAGGTCAGAGCACCACAAGTATACTACTGTGTTGAGACCCCTTTGCAGCATCATTATGTCTGTAGTGGAGGTAACAGTGCTTCCCATCTTGTAGCCAGCATATTCTGACACACACAGGTGACTGGCCACTTTTAGCTCTGAAATGAAGGTACAGAAAGGTAAAGAACTCATTACTGAGCAATGCGGTACTTCACATATCTGACACACTGAGGTGTCTGCACACATTTGCTCTGAAAAGAAGATACAAAATAGGAAAAAGCTCATCGATCCATCATATGGTACTGCCCTCATCACATGCACTAAGAATATTTCTCCCCACTCAGATTTACTATGTTTAAGATAGCTTTTGATCAGTTAACTGTATAGCAGTTCATTTTTAGCCACTTTAAATGATGCATTATACCTACATGTGTGGTCATGTTAAATGCTTTTGCTACATCTACAAATGCCCTCTGAACTGTCAGATCTTCACCAACAGCAGCATTTACTAGTGCAAAGAATTTTACAAGTTTTCGAAAGCAAAACCTTTCCTTAATAAAGCCATAAAGATTTTAATCTTAGAACAAATTATCTCCCATTTCTTTCTGTAACAGATACACAATCACTTTTTTTAAAGCACTTTACGAAGTGTACACGGTAGACTGAAAGCCTTAGAAACTGGTAGTTGCTGGCTCTATGGCTTAGTGGCATAATGTGATTATGAAGAAGATTGTGTATAACCAGCTGACACGGCTTCATCCATCTTGAGTAAAGGGTGCTGGATTGGTTCTCTGTAATGCTGTCACCTACTGGAGAGAAAGGTGTATAACATGCAACAGCTTATCAGGGACATATGCCTGTATTTGCATTGTAGCTTTCACTTATGGGCGAGTCAGATGATAGTGTGTGCATGTGGGGTGGGGTGGTGTGTGTGTGTGTGTGTGTGTGTGTGTGTGTGTGTGTGTGTGTGTGTGTGTGTGTGTGTGAGAGTGTGTGTGTGTGTGCACAAGCATGCACGTGTACAGTGACAAGGTAACAGTAGTCTGTCAAATCTACCAGCGGGAGTGGGTTTGAACCAGAAGTTCAGGAAATACCCTCATGGCTTCATGGTTGATAGCCATGACACAACTGTCTATCATCCCATTGATAGAAAATGAGCAGGCTCTGTGAGAGAGACATGGCATGATGTTGAGCAGGCACATGGAGAACAGTACAAAAGGATATAAAAAGGAGCTGCAAGCTTGGTAAGCGCAAGGATCTGAAGTGTTCCCACCTTAGTAATAAGACACATCATTAATCGTGTCTACTCTTGTTGTACATGACTATCTTTCAGCAGTTCATTAAAATATATTTTAAGTAATATAAGGATGTCATTTTTGATTTTGCTGTTTCATCCTACCAGATATCACATCTTTTCTGTATTGTATCCAACCTGTTAGTCATCCATGATGTCATCTGCCATTTCCCTAGAAACTATTATCTGTGGATTTGCTTAACATATCATTTATGGTCTTTTTCCCACGTGACAGCTTCAGTGATTAGTAAAACTGTTTTTACTCACTAAGTGTTATGGCACAATTATTTTTTACATGTATGTCTTGTAAACTTGGTTTATTAACCTCCAGTACCTAAGACACCTCATGTTTCTCTCTGCCTTATTATATTACTATTCCCACAAGTAAACAGACTAATGGTTCTCTTGACTCACTTGTACACAATATAGTTGAGGTTACAGCCTGTAACATAAAAGTGTGAGTGGTATGTATTTCTCTTTGCCTATCTATCTATCTATGTATCTTTATATGGTAGTATTTTTTTCTCAGCATGTGCATAATGTTTACTTAGCCTTATCTCATTGTGGGAAATACCTTTTGTTTATGTATTTGTTTATTTTTGTCATCTGTGCTTTTCAGTAGGAAGCATCTATTTAACTATAGTATTACTTATGGTTAGATCACTGTATTTTTTTCTCCCCAAAACTGCTCTACTTGACCCAGTGTCCCCAAGACTAAGGTACAGTTGCCCCATTTTGTTCCTCTTGAGGGAGCCACAAGGTCCACAGAGCAATCTCATCAAGTTCCTCTTCTGTTTCAGATCCACTTGGCCCAAATGAAATCATAAGTTTCTCTGGGATGTACTGAAGTTTAGACCTATCCCCTCCCCAGGGCAAATGCTGAAGCCCATTTGTTCAGCAATTTCATTCACTCTCTAAGTGGTGACAGTCCGGTGGAAGGGAGTACGTCAGTTGGCAGTCAGGTAGGCCTACCCCACCCCAGAGTCTTAATCCCAATGGTTGTTTTCCCAAGCTCTAAAATGGCTGCCCTAACTTCTTGGATGAACATGCTCACCTCCATGAACGTGTCTTCTCAGGGTTAACATTGTGCAAGGCACCACACTAAATCTGTTGAGTTACTGCTACAAAACAATAAAGAAAATAAGTAACAAAGTCCTGGCTAATTAGTTAATTTACTGTGACTCTAACCAAGTAAAGGATTTTAGCCTTGAGCCTCAGACCACTTGACCATTGTGACAGATACTAAAAAACAACATTCCTGCCCATCTCCAGATCAGAAGGTAAACATTTGCCTTTCCTATTCACGTTTCAACCAACTGCAACTGCCTGAAATGCTCATGTCTCCCACCATGTCTCTCTTTGAAATCTGAAAGTGCTACACTTCTTCGGCTTAGTGAAATCTTCTTTCCAGGGACTTAGTTTAGTTCAACAGTCTTTGTTTGGATGTACCCGACATGTGCAAACTTTTAATGCATGAGTTTCCACTTAAGTTTCATGGACTGGCTTGGTCCTGGTGCATTCAGGCTAGCACCACTCATTAAATGGAAACAGGCCAACTTTTAAACAGTGGCAGCTCCGTTTTGTACCATTTTTGTTCCATCCACTAAGCCAATGCACTCTGCAGGGCTGCTTGTGCCTATACATCAGTTATTCCGCTTACATGCCCTCCACTGCCCCAGTTATATGTCATATTTAAATTAGCTGTGTAAACAACAGTATGTAGTAACAACTCCATTATTTTATATGTATGGAACATTTTAGAATACAACAAAGTGGTGGATTGTCCTACTTGTTCCCCAGACATTTTGTTCAGGACTTCTGACCCGTGTCCTTCAGACTAATCCTTGAGATTGTTGGACACCTGATCCTCTCGCCAAGTGAGCTTTCTAATACCTTTGCTCCCTTGTCTGCCGTCTGATGACACTCTGCTGACATGCTGCAGTATTCACTTTGACTAGTCCTATCTGTATGGATTTTCTGTGTATTTAGGTGTAACCTACCCTTAACTGCAAGCTATGTGGGACTGTAATAACTTTGCTTGCTATTTCCCATGTATCAGCTCCTACTGCAGCCTAGGCCTCTCATTTGTTGCAACATTTACCACTGTGTTCTTAATATTGTACATATTCACACACACACACACACACACACACACACACACACACACACACACACACACACACACACACACACACACACACACACACACACACACACACACACCACAGGAATACTTCAGGCCATTTTTAAACTTCCTTTTACTAAACACTAAGTACTTGTAAAAAAGTATCTGTCTTAAAGGTTATACTCTAATTTTCTAAAGTACCTGAGTAAAGTATGTGAATGAAAACATAATGAATAAATAAACCAAAAATGACCTAAATAAACCTGTCGTAATTTGTCAGGAAGTATAATAAAACTACCATTTTGTTTCTTACTGCACAAAGTTTGCTTGTATTCCTCAAATGTTTATTGGGTACTACAGGATTCATTTTATTTTATTCTGAGTAAATGGACTGCATTTCACGGCTTCAGCCTTGACCTTATTATACTAACCACTATAAACAAATGACCATTTGCACAGAAATAACATAGAGGAAGCCTCACAATATAATATAGCCAAAACATAAAACAATCGATTAATTAGTAGGTATAAGAATTACAAGTTCAATCCAAACGTAGAAAGAGTAGTATTTAATTTCACTTCCATACCACTAGATTCCTGCACCAACTAGTTGCAAATGAAGATATGATGCAAACAGGTTACCTCCACAAAATGATACAGAATTTGTTATTGCTGCACAGCACTGTTTTTTTTTTGGTTAAGTATTCCCTATGGTTATCTGTAAGGTAACATTTTTTAGCTACTATCCTGATGGACACTAGAGGAGAGTTTCATGCTCTTGGGCCAGAGATGGAAAAAGCTTTGCTGCAGCTTCTCGGGGAATATAACTGAAGTGTTAGAGTAAAAGGGTAAGTTGTAGATAAAACAAATTAATCCAATGACTATTTGAAGTTTTAATGTTAGTCTAAATATAAGCAAAACTGCTCCAGCAGATTGGCACAAAATTATAGCAGTTTGTGGGAGAGTTTATGGTAATGATAGACAAAATGTATTCAAACACTAGTATAATAAACACAAGACAGTGGAGACAGAATCCTTTACTCAAAAAAAATCCAAGAAAAATGTACAGCATCAGTAAATGCTTTTGTCTCCAAAGGCTCTTTCTCAGAACAATACTAACATAGTTGCCTATAAATACAAGCCAAAATAAGCAAATCATCCAGTAAAAGTGTTCCTTTACCAGGAGACACTTTAGTATTTTTGATGAACAGAATTCTTATATGTGTATCAGGTTTTAAGCAGTCCATGGATTTTGCTTTGAAATTTGGGCAAGTGGGAAAAAAATTACCACCAGGTAAAAATGGACTGCTTTTTAATTAGTATTCAAACACCTTGGATTGATCCACTTGTGGATCCTGATAAAGTCCTGAGACAGTTTTTGACCAATTATGTCACGTGAATGATCAATGTGTCATTTTACAAGGTCATCTATGGCAGAGGATGATGTTATTAATAAATAGAATAAAAAGCAGGGGCTTAGGACAGACCCCTTTGAGATGCCAACTCCAGCTAATACCAAGTGGGGAAGTACTTGTTCATTTAAGATTGTGAAAGACCTGTTGGCTGAATAATTTACAAACCATTGAAGGAAAGCGTGACTGAGGACATATAACTTAAATTAACATTATTTTGTGGGAAACCGAGTCAACCACATTGGTCATATCCATGGACACTGTGTCTGTTACTCCATCTTCATTCACATGCTTGTAAATGGTGTTGGTGAGTCAGAACAGGGATGTTGCGGTGTTATCATTTTTGCAGAAACCATGTAGTATATAGAGGAATTCACAACTTTTTAAGTATGGTTTTAATTGTGTAGCTTTTTCTAGTGTCTAATGGCTTGGAGAGGGATCACAGGCATGTTTGGCTTTGTATGAATCCATGCATCCACAATATTTTGATGGCCCTGCTTTGGTAGAGAAAATAACAGTGGAAGCTTTCCACACCTCTGGGAAGCAGTCCTTTTCCCGATAGAGGTGCACTGCATGACTCAGGGTGATAGCAATGAAATTAGGACATATCTGAATAAAGTTAAGGCAAAATCTACTTATCATAATCCTTAGCCAGCCTGAGACAGTTATTTGTGTCATAGACAGTGGTTGAATCAAAAAGCCTATTAATAAACCAGAATGGGTTTGCTTGCAAGAGTATCTTACTGGGGAGTAGTATTATTACTGCTGTTTCAAGAAATGATATAAAATTATTTGCATATGCATATGAGAATGAATCAGAACATAGCATTTTGTTAATGTGGTTTGTAATGGTACTCTTTCTTGGCTGTCTTGCATCCTTAAGGCTATTTAGCTCTTGCCAGAAACTTTTGGGGCTGCTGACGAAATGTGCTTGTTTGTCTTATAAAATTTTATTTTTGAACTTATTCTTAATTTAGCTGTTTGTGTGCAATCCCGCCATTTGTCCTCGTTCTAAAAACAGTGTGATCTGAGGCATGCTGTTTCCTATAGTTTAGGAGAAAAGAGCAGATCAAAATCAACTGAAGTTTCTAGTTATTATAACTTCTAGTTCATTTCTGCTGAAAGACAAAACAGCATGGTAACATTTAAATAAAACTTATAATTTCCGATATTGCTGAATTGCTGACCACGGGATGCTTACATTTAACTGATTATGTACATCTATGTCGTATGTTTTGTTATTGCCTTCTGAATATAAGAATACATAGAAATATCACTGGATGAAGGCTCACAGTTTCTTAAGTCCACCAGGATGCTGACTTCTATCTGCCCCATCTCTTTTTTTCAACACTATCATTATTTATCTGCCCAAGATACTTGTTTGAACCTTCCGTTCCACTCCTTCAATCCATTTTTTACAGAACCTCAGTATTTCTCTGAAACTGTTATCTCGTTAAGTAGTCCTTAATATTTTCCTTTCTTCTGCTACCTCTGTCCCTTCTGCTGTCATGCTTCCTCTTCAGTTCTATCCATTTTACTCATCCCTGAAAAGATTCATACTGTACCTTTCCTTCCTTTTTTTCAGAGTTTTGTTTGTCTTTTCGGCTTTTCCCAGTTAGGGGTCGCCACAGCGGAACTCCAGTCCGCTAATGATTGGCAGTAGATTTTTATGGTGCCGAGTTGCCAGCCTGATGCCCAACCTTCAGCGAAGGCACACCCATTCACGCATGTCTTTCGGAGGCTACTCGACCACGGGGAGGACATGCAGACTCCACACAGAAGGCACTCCAGCTGAGAATCAAACAGGAGAACCTCTTGCTGTGAGGTAACAACTCTTCCACTGTACCACCGGCTATTTGAAACCTTATAAACCTTTTCAAAGATATGAGCCCATCCATTCTCCTCACCAATCTGGTTGTTCTCTGTCTCATCCCCACTACAAGGCCAGTTCTCTTTCAATGCATGGCTGTTAGAAAAGGACAGAATATACCTTCTGTTTACTTGCCTTTATCCTAAACAGCAGAAAATAATTCTTAGCTTCTTTTGAATGTACCCAATTACTTCATATCTAAGTAGCTTGTTGGACTTTGACTAATTCTTTACATGTGCTGCATAGTTTACAGTAGTGATAACTATAATTAGCAGTCAGGTTTCTAAAAAAGAATACAATTTAGCATCTCATCTGCTAAGGAACAACTACTTCAAACTCTTTTAGTACGTAAAGATAAAATATAATTTTGTCATTGTGTCTTAATTTCTTGTGGTCTGTTAACACCTTTCTCTAGTTTGTTTATTGGCCACTTTTCCATCTTGCTTCAACTAGCATTCCTTTCTGCATGCCAAAATGAAGAATTGTTTCAGCATTCCTCCCCTTATCCACAGTATCCTCAGATTCCACCCACTTGCAATAGCCCAATGTTCAGGCAAGATGTCCTACTTTCCAAGTATATTTGAAAAATTTCCTTTGGCCATTATTCATTTCTGTCTTTACTTCACTCTATAAATTTGCCTTGCCTTTTTCAGAATTGTTCTTCGTTTTTCCTGACATATTTTTAGTTAATTCCTCCCCTCACTGACAAACATTGTGTTCTTCTTTATGCTTTCCTGTTTCCACTTATTTCATACCTGTGCTCCATCTTTTGCTAGATCAGCTGCATACTCTCCCACTTCCTCTCCGTCTTTTTTTCCTTAACATATTTAATGCCATCTTTACTCTTCCCTACCCTGGTGCATCTTCCTCATATCACCCACTTGACAAGTCGCCCATCCATGTTATTTTTATTGCTTACGTTGGCAAACTAATGTCTGACATCCTGTATTCCCACACCTACCTGCTTCTTGCCTTTCTTATTTTTTGAATCATGAACCATGCTGAGATAACCCCTGCTGATAGGATATCTCACCTCCACTTCTGTTACTCACTCTGATTTGGTAAAGACATTGTCAAGAATGTTCCCTTTCCTCAGTGGGGTCCTTTATCTTTGGGTGATATCTAGCTGCAACCACATCATTTATTGTTTCACTTTCCCTCCTCCAAAGGAGGTGGGGACAGCCAAGCTCACTAATGGTGGATTGAAGTTTTCTGTGAGTACCACACCCTCCTCTTTGTTCATCTATGCATCCTGCTTTTGTGCTTGCTGTGATTCTTCCTATCTGAATTTGGAGGATTGCATACCACAGTGACCCACCAGGGATATCCTCTTTCTTCCTTTTTGGGCCAATATCTCTGCCAATGTTTTCTCATCTTGTTCACCCTCAGTACCATCCACAGCATGCTTTATCACATCCTGAATATAAACATCCATAGAACACTCTGTTTTATTTCCTGTGTCACTTCTCTTCACATTAAATCCTAGTAGCACAATCATGGAGTCCTATACTAGTACAGTCCATGTTTCTTCTGCCCTTAGCATTGATGTTTCTCTCTCTGAGTATAGCATTCAGCTTGTTCATGTTGTTATTTAAGTTCCTGTCAATGCACTGTATCAAATCTCATGCATCTAGATGTCCATTTCTCTTTTGATGCCACCACTTACTTTCATTACTACTTGCTTCTTGTCCACATTTTCTAATGATTACTTATTCCTTATTACTTCCCATTTCCCCCTCCAGCAGCAGAGTTCAGGAGGGCCTTTCTTCTAACAGACTCTTCCATTACAGTTTTCAGAGTTTACCCCAGACATTTTAAATGTTAAGATTATCTCTCTTTGTCTCTCTTTCTATTAATACACACACACACACACACACACACACACACACACACACACACACACACACACGCAAACACGTTTGCAGGCACACACACATATATATCATCTACTGAAAACTGCATGTTAGTATTTCAGCCTCACTAGTTCATGCTTTTTTCCATTCATAAAAATGTACTCAATTCTCATAGCAGTTACAGACTACATAATATATATGTGTGTGCTATAGTACAATGAAATTATCCAAAACAGACTGCAAAAATATTGACTGCAAAAGGTCAAAAACATAGAAGTCATCACACTAGCATGCATGCATGCATGCTTCGAGAAACATCTGCCTTTTTAAAAATAACAAAATTATTGTTTTTACTACACCCTCAACCCCCTGCTAATTATATATACTAACTCTGAGATTGCACAAACACGGGGTAAAGGCAAATTTCCCACCCCAGGGAATTGTGCAGTCTCACACAGTTGGGTCTACTTCAGAAGAATGAAAAATCACAATACTCAAAATTCAAAATACTGAATGAGGAATTTGTCTCTTCTCCACTGTTGTGGGATCTTGGAGTTGGTATATATAGTTAGCAGGGGTGTGCGGGGCAGAGCCCCCCACACGAGGAGTGCAGGGGGGCTTGCCCCTGCACTAAAATATGTTCAGTATTTTGAATTTTCAGTCTTTTGGGATTCAGTCTTTTGGTTTGTCAGACTTCTGAAGTAGACCCATAATTAAATGTAAGAGATTGTTTATTTATTCTTGGTCCTGTAGGACTCTTCTTTTGTTTTGAAATGGTTAATTTAATAGTTAATTTTTTTTTAGGATCTCATACTTAAAATGTAAATACGTTTATGTCTTGTAGCTGTAATTATAAGAGATTACAAGCTAAAATATGAATAATTTCTATTGATTATCTGTATCTACAAAGGGCTGCATTCTGCCCTTACATGTCAATAATGTGTCAGAAAGCTACAGTATCTGTCCTTACTAATGTCTGTTTTCGAAAAGCTTTGATTTAATTTAACAGCTTTTTGACAACTTTTAGAAATCTAGTTAACTATGGGTAAGGATATTGGTCAGCAATATAGTATAACTATGAATGGTATGGTGACTGCCACATTTCTTGCATTGTTTTTGCTCCTTATCAGCCTGTCATGCTCCCCCCTAGATTCCACTGATCTGTTTGTTTCCCTGTCTGGATCTGGGATTAGTTCTCCAAAATCACTCCACTAGGATTCTTCCCTTTCTAACAAGGAATACTTTATCAGTAATCCTAATATTTTTCCAGGTCTTGAGAACATGTGCCAGGAGCTGCTAGACTGACATTATAAAGTGACATGGGATTGTTTTAAGATAGAATGGGATTGTTCAAGGCTGGTATGGAATTGTTCTAAGATGGGGTGTTATTATTCTAAGATAGCCCTGGGATTGTTCAAGGCTGGTATGAAATATTTCAAGTTGCATGGCATTGATCTAATTTGGCATGGGATTATTCTAATTTGGCATGGGGATTATTATCCGAGGCTGCCATGGAATTGTTCTAAGATGGCATGGGATTGTTCTAAGCTGGCATGGAATTGTTCTAAGGTGGCATGACATTGTTCTAAGCTGGCATGGGATTATTCTGAGTGCTTCTACTGATTCATCATTTGACTGGCAAGCATGATGCAGTGTCTGCAATGACATGTACAATGCAGATTTACATTTTGGTACTCTCCCTGTGCAAATCTGGTGTAAACATATTATTTGAAAGGGTTGCAGGTGTGTAATTCTGGATCTTTCCATAGATGTCACTATTCAATGGCATCATATCAATTATGTCCTACCATGAGCAAGTCAGCATCAGTCACTGACTCCTATCCCAGCCAATTGAGGCCCTCAGGAACCCAATGCTCTAAACTGACCTGGGTCAAGTTGGAGGGATACTCAGAGATCCATGGCTCTATACCATGAAGATGGCAGCATGAGTGTTAAGCTGATACAAACTGCAATATTTGTAAAAAGTAATTTATTTTTTATAGCACATATTTTTCAATATGCAGTTTCCTGCTTCTTGGTGACCTCATACTAACGGAGTGTACAAGTCCTCAGTAATTTTTGACTTCATTCCTTCATAATGAGGTCAGAAACATAATGAAACCATGGAGTACAAGAAACAACTGCATGCCAAACGCAGCCTTTTATAAGTCAATATGAGTCACGTTTCAGGTATCTTCTTCACAGTGGCTTAGACAGAAGAGTCTCTGGTGCTGAAACAACTAATGTAGATGTATGGTTTGATGTAAGTGATGTAATTTAAAGTTTGCACCACAGCTGCCTAATACATAACTGTCATTGTATGATTTTCAGCATACATTAGATTCTTAGTTCATAGGACTGCAGTCCAACAGACCACTGAGGAGCTTAGCTCAATTTCCCAATTGCTCAGAGATATGTAGTAGGCAAATGGCAGCCAAGGGATTCAGACACTGTACTACAGGAAGCAGCTAATTAACAGCTCATTGCCTTAAATGTCAGTGCTAACTGCTAGACAAATATGCTGTGAAACTCAACCCTGCAGTCAGCCACATTCTTTTTTTTAATCCCTCTCATAGCTGACCATCAGCCACTCTCAGGAACCTCTCCCCATTCATTCAGAAATAAAACACCCCTGAACTTTCTCCATCATGTTTGGGGTCAGTGAGATCTAGCTACCCTGGGGAAGCATCACATGGCTGCTGAGGAAGGATTTTTTTTTTGTATGTCCTAACTTGCCACCCCCTTATATGCACCTCAGTGCAGTGCTGCATGCCTCTGTATTACCCTGCCTCCATGGTGACTGAGCCACTTCCTCTGCCTCCCTCAGGACATTGGCTTCAGATCATCCCCAGCCTCTACCAGTGGTTGACTGTGAGGTATGCTTGAGCTCATGTCCATCCTCCCCTTGCCAACACCTCAGATAACCAAGCAGCTAATTAAATCCAAGTCGACTGGATTGTAGCCAAGGCGTTAACCCACTATGCCATGGTGCTGGGTATCCTACGCCGTGCCCTAATCATTCTGGTCTTAGGCTGCATTTGACTCAAGTCCAAGCTGGACATAAACACATTCTTTTATTACAGCAAGTAATCCTCAAGCTATTCTCCTTTTTCTTTAGTGTACGGCACATTTTAAGATGACACTTAACAAACATATGACATATTTAGTTGCCTATAATATGGCTGTGACCATATTTGAAGAAGATATCCAAGGAACACAGCTTGCCCCAATTACAAAACGTAAAATAATAAGCGTTAATACTACATAAATATATAGTAAGTGGCAAGAGTTAGTCATCAAAGGTCACATTCAGTGTCAAACGGACTTTTTTGAATAAACTATCATGTTTGTAACTTAATTTGTTTATAGATTGGTTATTGGTAGCACACCCAGATATTTCTAGAGTGGTATCTTAAATTGTCATTTTATTAGCTGAATGCTATATAACGGAATGGGTTGTTGCACATTTATAACATTTTTATTTGGTTGATGACTGCTGATGCCCTTTGAACAGTTGCTGTGCTGATGTAAACAAAGCAATGGTTGTTTTCACAAGCGCAGTAGTCTGGACTGTTGATAACCGTTGGTAGCTTATACATCTTTGTAACCTGTATGCAAGTTAATATCTAAATAAGAAAGATAGCCAGTAAGCTACTTAATAACTAGCTAGCCAGCTAGCTAGTAAAATATGTATCCACCTAGCTACGTACATAGAAAACTAGGTAGTGAGAAATGTATATATCAAATAAAGGAATACTATGAATATTTCACTTGAATGAGAGCATTTGTAAATTTAATACTTCAACAGAACATCCCAGTGTATTGAGCTACATTCATAGGTGAGTAAAGGCAATTGCTATATGTATTTGTCTTTATGCCTTTGTTTTGAGTAAAATGAGTGTGTGTTTTGTGTGTGTGTGTGTGTGTGTGTGTGTCTGTGTGTGTGTGTGTGTGTGTGTGTGTGTGTGTGTGTGTGTGTGTGTGTGTGTGTGTGTGTGTGTGTATTGTGGGGGTATTCAGCACACATATTCTAAAAGAAACATATACAGACCTTACTTTTCAATATCAAATTACTCTTTATGAAAATAATTATTTTCTTCAATAGTCTTTCCATGGATAGGCTAACAAACAACTTTTTGCTCCATGTATAAAAGGCATATACAAGTTTGAGGCAGTGTCAATGAAAAGAATTCAAAAACAGCTTCATGTGCTTCGATGTTCTAGACTATATATGAAACAAACATTCTTAGAACAAAGTATATGTATAAAAAACAAACTTTGCACCAATGCACAGCCTCAGGCTGACACTTAGAACTCATACATGAGCACATCAACATCATTCTTATGTAAGTAACATTTGAAATAATCATTACTAACATGTTCTATAATACATTTGGCACTAATACTTGCCATTGGTCCAGCAATAGGCAAAATATTGTTTCCTGGTTATAAATGGTTGACTGGAGAGGGTTTCAACCTAAATACATTTTCTCTAATTTTAGAAATAACTAGGCTGTAATCTCTCGCTGGATTACCAGGTCTACTGTGTTCTGGAAACTCTTCAGCAGTGATACAGCCTTCTCATGCTCCATGTGCACAAAACTGTGTCCATTTGCCTGCAATACAAATATAATCTATAAAAATTGGAAGCACCCTTTGTTTAGGGCATTATCTATATTTCTAAAGTTTTCAGTTCAAACAGGGCTCAAGTGAACTGCCATACATTGTACAATAGTGCAATGCAAGTCCTTACTCTTAGCAGCTGTAAGATTGCATGCTATGGTGCCTTATCATTAATACTGTAACTTGTTGCCATGTACATTGACAATGTGCTTCCATTCCACTTTATAATGGAAATGCAACCATGCCAGTAACAAACACAATGCAAATTATGACCTGCAAGTTCCTATTATTAAAAAAAGGTGAAGACAGTCATTCACTGACCTTTGCTAGAAAACTGTAATCCTGTCTGATATCAGGACAGTATTAGCTGGGCACTTTGTATAAATTGCAATGTTTGTTTTCTAATATAAAACTGCCTAGTTTATTTTTGAAGCATAATTCTTTGGGACCCATAAGAACAGTACCAAGCACATATATATGATTACAACACAAAAAGTTGAAAACTCAAAAGAAAGAATTACAAATGGCAGAACAAAACAAATGAATCATAAAGCACTGAATGACTCCAGAGTAAATCACAAAACATTCAAAATTTCTCTCCCACTAAAATAGCCCTACATCAGCGAACTCCAGCTACAAAACCAAATCATGTGTCATCTTGTTAGTGGTACGGTTATGGAAAGGGTTTTTAATAACACAATATAAAGTGTAGGGTTAGGGTTTGCCCCCCTATACTGCCTTACTCATGTGTGCTGACCCTAAGCCTATTCCTGTTGCTAACCCTAACCTACACATTACATGACTAAAAACCCTTTCCCTAACAGTACCAATACACAGAACAAATGGAGCCAGAGCACACACAACACAAAACATGCACAATACTAAATCCATTCCCTTACCTAACCCTTACTCTAATCCTAACATGTTCACAACACTTGCGGACACACGGGCGTGCACACACACACACACACACACACACACACACACACACACACACACACACACACACACACACACACACCTACTATAATACAGGATTGCACATTTTCACAACCACCACTTTTTCATTCAAATATTAATTTCTCTGCACACTCCTACTTATCTACACTATATCCAACTAAATTCTGCGATATGTGATTCACACAAATGAGCATTCTCTAATTTGTGCCTTCTCTATCTCTTTTTTGTACCCACAAAAACTTTTCAACCAAATGTGAGTATTCAGCCTTTTGAGTTACTCACATATATAGCTACACCCTTATATGAACACACACACACTCACACACACACACACACACACACACACACACACACACACACACACACACACACACACACACACACATTGCAAAATAGTAAGAAACTGGAATAAAATGCTATTTCTTGAAGACAAAACATTTAGCTAAATCCAGACTTTGTGGAGAAGTCATTTTGCAGAACTGTTCTGTAAAACATATACTGGTGTTTTTCCTTCAAGAAATTCAGTTTTGTTTACACTGCTGTTGCTGATGTTGGATTTGTTTGCTGTGGCTCTCCTGGTAAAACTGGTTTCTGCTTACCCACTTGCAAGTTGTGGAAGAAAATAGCTGCAAACAAATTATACATTTAGTAAAAATTATTGCACCAGTATATATTTGAATAGTATGGGCCATTCAAAAGAATTACTCTGAAGTAATTTTGCAACATTCTGTGTAAAAGTGGAAACTGATTTCTGAAGAAGAAAAATTTGCAGCAGTATTGTGAAGCAACGGCAGCATTATCAAACCAGTGGACAAGCAAGTGTTTTCTTACAAAAGGAAGCGTAGTGAAGGGAAATTCAGTAGCAGGCTCTTCATGAAAATTACTTTGTATTCAGCATTTGATATACTAATTGTTTTTGTCATTATATGGCACTGGTAGTTCATTGAGGATATCACATACTAAAGCAGTTTTAGGACTGAAAAGTAAAAAAAAAACAATGTCATCTAGTTAGAAAATGTCAGGAAGTTTGCTTCCAGAAAGTAGGAGAAAATTTTTTTTATGGTGTAGAAGAATGTGCTTTGCTTATGGAAGTGAAAGATCCATTCTACGTGGTACATACAGTACAGTATTATGGATGTCTCTAGGAAAGACAGATACAGTAACACAAATTGTGTTGTGCACAGCATGCCATGCATACTCGGTCTCCAGACCTCCTCATTTCCTGAATCAGTTGCAGGATGTTGTCACTAGCAGGATGGAATGACTGTTTGCAGCTCCCTAACCCTCCCACTATACTCATTTGCAGTTTGGATTAAGGCTCCTAGACTCGGTTCCATGGTGCAACCGTGCCAGTAGTGTGACTTCATGGATTACTCATTCACACCACTGACAGCAGGGAACAGTGGAACTCCGCACAACAGTTTTTACCGAGTTATATGGTAACTGCTGCCTTCATGAATCCTGGCCATAATGCACATAACAATAAATCGGTGAAACTCAAGTTCAGGTTCCTTAAATCAAACGTTACAACAAATTTCTCCAAACAGTGTATGTTGCATTTGCTTCAGTAAATATATATATATGTACTGTATATATTATATCAGACTTTAAATAGTAGCTTTTTAGTGCTTTTTTTCAGTCTCAGAACAATGGTTCCAAACTGCATTTTCTAGGTAAGGTGCTTTTTGTGATTCTTAATGTACACACATAAAAAGAGTAACTCTAGTCATTTACAAAGGCTTAACACATTTTATTGATCCAACAGCTGGAAGTCAGTAAACTGCTTAATAAGAGGGCAATGTCATCCCCCGAAACACTTAAAAAAAAAAGACTGAAAATGCGGGAGAAAATATTGAGCGCTGCTCTTCTCCTTTAAACTTGTTGTCGGCACGGCAACATATCACACTTGAACTGATCAAGAATGCTTGAGCAGTAGCTTACAGTCTTAATGAAACCTCATCAAAAATTAATAAATATATTTTTCTCGGCCCCATATCCCTAATTATATAAAAGATAATATTATATACCACCTCTCAGATCACACCAAGGTGGGGAAAGGCCAAATTCCCTGAACCCCTCTGTAGCAGAATCTTGTACTCTCTCTCTCTCTATATATATATATATATATATATATATATATATATATATATATATATATATATATATATATATATATATATATATATATATATATAAATCTCTTTCAAATCTTGAAATACTGAAATGTCGAATTTCAGTATCTCGAGACAAAAATGGCGAAAGTACACTACAATGTAAAAGTAAAAAATTGACTGTCACCATACTGAAAATTCATAATACCGAATTTTCAGTAATGCTATGCTCTGTTTTTTAATACACCCTCCAACACATAAACAAAAACACATACAAGACCTTCCTCTCTATACCATAACAAACCAACCCAACCAACACACAGACAACACCCAACTAATCTATGTATAGCGGGGGGGGCAATCCCCCTTCACTCCCACGCCCCCAACATCCCCGCTACTTATATATACCAACTCCAAGGGCTCACTACCACAAATAACACAACAAACCCACCACTACGCACTCTACACTTCCATTGCACAAACACATACTACACATGTACAGAAATCACCACTTTCAACACTTACACACTCACACTCTCACCTACCTACCCCAACCTACACCTAAAACTTCCCAAAAAACTTAAATAAATTCCTATCCAAAACCCTAAAACAGTACACACCTACCTGAATCTCCACATATAACCACACATCGGCCACCATCTCTAAATCCCAGACCACACTGCACTTTAATGAGACAGCACACAATAAAGAAAAGAACGGGTACCTGTCAAATCTTCGAATACTCAAAATTTCGAACGTTACATGGTTGAGACCAAACGTCCAAAATTTTGAGTGCTCGAAGATAGACTTTCAACAGCGCTGTATGGTGCAGATAGGGAGAATTTCCTTTTTCTGCACTGAAGTGCGGTCTCGGAGTTGATATATTTAAGTAGGGGGGTGTGGGGGGTGCAAGGGGGGCTTGCCCCCCTGCCTACACTGTTAAACTGTTTTTTTCTGTTTTTACTTTTTTTTATTTGATGTTCGACCATCCAAATGTCGAACATTTGGTCTCGACCATGTAATGTTCGACATTTTGGATGTTCAAACATTTAACATAGACCCTAAAGAACACACTGCGCCACAACTAACATGGATCCGGTAAACTACAATTTGTGAAAATGCAGTTTTGAATAACTGCACTTTTGGCATTCTGGTCTCAAGATACTAAAATTCAAAATTTCAGTATTTCAATGATTCACAAGTGGACCTATACACACACATACACACACACACACACACACACACACACACATATATATATATATATATATATATATATATATATATATATATATATATATATATATATATATTTATTTTCCAAAAATGGCTTACTCCAGAGAAAAGAGAATATTCTGAGAAATTGTACCCCGGGATTCATGAAGCTTGCACCAGGCGCAGGCATAGCGTAGGCGTTCTAACACCAAATATGGCCGCCGAACGATTCAGGTACGAGCTGATTCCACATGCACTACCAGCGTACGCCAGATCTGCACAGCTATCAGCTCATGTATGCTAATCACCCCATGCGCAGTAGTGCAGCATGCAAATGAAGGTACATAGCGATTCATGAAGTGGTGCAGGCGTAGCATAAGCATACAGAAATGTAAACAAAAAAAAGGTTTACATTTTTTCAAACAGAACATCGGAGCCATGAAAGTGGACCAAACTTACGTATTACAAAGTTAACATATGCCAATGGCTAAATATACAGCCAATGGCATAAAAAACACGCACAACACATAAAAAATAACATTTAATGTCATGGCTACACTAACGCAAAGTAAAACCGCAGTGCATAGGTGCACAAACGGGAACAGAAGGAAAATATATACAGAAGTCATAAAACTGCAATGTAACACAAATCATGATTTCGCCATAATAGTCAGTGGTATGCATGTTACACCACAACCAAGGTGCAAGGGTTGCTAAGGGTCTGTGGCAGTGTTCGGCGCTGTAACTACAATTAGTAGTCAATGCAATGCAAATGAGGCAAATAATACTGAATCGCAAATGCCTTGCCAGCGTAAGGCTGTACCACACGGCATAGCAGTATAACACTGAGGAGTGGCCTGGAGGTATACATGACATCAGGAGAGGGGTGTGCCACCATAGCTGTAAGCACACTGGAGCATTGCTAATCCGGGTTGCCCGTTGCTAAGCAAAGCCGCAGGATAGGGGTGTGGATGTAGCCATAGCTTTGCTTAGCTGAGCGCACACAAGGTGACCGAAAGTGCATGTGTACGCAGATGACAACATGCTCGAAACCCAGTAAATGGCTGCGCGCGGTGCGCACCACAGCTGAAAGAGGAAGGTTATAGGAAGACAATAAGGAAATGCCGCAGCAGGGTAATTGGAGTAAACTGAGTAATTAGCACCTATTAACTTACAGTGGGCCATTGACGGTAGCTAACAGCAACCTGCAGAACAGGAAAGGGGAGGTGCCGGATTGCAAAGAAAAGAGAGCTGTCACAGCAGAACAAAGCAAACCTGCAGTAGATCGGCTACAGAACACATTTCGCAACACAATCCTGGGTTGGGAAAGTACAAAACAAGAAAGCAGGCTGCTGGATGCATGCCTGACAATGAGAGGGGAATCGGTTTGAAAAATGAAGGCAAGGGCAAGAGATGATCCACGGCAGCCAAGTGTAATTCAACACCAAAAGCCCCACAATAGCAGTACCTGCAGTAAAACCCATAAGTAAGATACCCTGCAGCTTGGATTGTACATACACACCCTATGACATCATCAGCTTCCAAAGTGCAATAGTATAAAGTGTGAAGGCACCTCATACACACTTGTGTATTCCAAAACACTGCGCCATCGATGTAAACAGATGAGGAACTTTTAAAATGTACATGTTGGGAGCTGTCATAGCTTTGATTCATCAGCATGTGTTGGAGACTGAAGGTGGTGTGGAGGATGATGCTGACAACCACCTCAGGCACCGGAGGAGGAGAAGAGTGTTCAGACCAAGGGTAACCTACCAGGGGCTAGATGATCTGGAGATAGTAGAGCATTACAGGGTGGACAGTGACATCATACAGCAAATTGTTGAGCTGTGCTGGCCACACCTCAGAGCCAGAAACAACAGAGGGGAACCCATCCCAGTGGACACAAAGGTATGTGTAAGCTTGAGAATACTAGCCACAGGTACCTTTCAAAGGCCAACTGGAGATATCATAGGGATCTCACAGGCATCAGCATCCAGGGTACTCCACCAGTTCCTGGATGCCATGTTACCACATGCCAATGAGCATATATACTTCCCCCGACCTCAGGAGGAGTTGGCCAGCAATATGCACTTCTTCCACCGTGTGGCAGACTACCTGGAGGTACTTGGTGCAATAGACTGCACGCACATACACATCAAGTCACCACCTGGTGAGCATGGTAGGTGCTATATAAACAGCAAGGGATACCACTCCATCAACTGCCAGGTCATGTGCAATGCCCAGGGCATTATCATGGATGTGTGTGCTGGCAGCCCTGGAAGCTACCACGACTCCCACATCTGGCATGCCTCACAGCTTTACCAGGTATTTGTCAGGGGGGACATCCCATATGGCCACCTTGTGGGGGATGCTGGCTATGCACTGGAGCCATGGATGATGACTCCCATCAGAAATGCACACACACCCATGCAAGAATGCCATAATGAGGCACACGCACAAACCAGAATCATCATAGAGAGTGTGTTTGGGATGCTGAAATCATGGTTCCATTGCTTGGACATATCTGGTGGAGCCCTGCAGTACTCTCCAGGCACATGTGCCCACATCTTCATAGTATGTGCCATGCTACATAATATGATCCTGCGGAAACAGGTGAAGCAGGGACATAATGGTGAAGGCCCTCACAGCCCACCGCAATTGCCAAGGGCACCACAGGCACAGAGGGATTCAGACCACGAACACCCTGTACCAGCCCCAGTAGGCAGATGGAGGCATGCCCAGTATGCCCATGCCTTGACAAAGAGGGAACGTATAGCACATACACTGACAGTGTAGGCCCCTACAGACTGACACACTTCTCCACCTGCACACACAGTAAACATGGATGGCACACACACACGACCACCTGTAAATTGTCGTGTATAGGGGGTCTACTGTGTGCATCCTACATAGGCAGCCCTCAACTATTGCACACGCAACTGCTATTGGCACAAGGTAAGTCAATACCTGAACAGTAAATTAAGATAACAGCATGTGTCGATACTGTATGTATAGGTTCCTAGGTACATTGGTAGGTACATGCCTAACTCTCAGAGGCCATTCATAAGCCTAGCCAAAATGTGTCTGCTGTCGCCACCCCATTGATTGACTAACTGTCACTCTGTGGAGCAGAGCCAATTGTGGGATCCCTGGGGTGTAACCACTGTTCCCCACCCACTCTGCAAGGATTTCCTGGTGTGTTAATGAGGGGCTCCATATAATGTAATCAGGGATGTAGTGCCAAAGCATGAGGAGTACCCATGACAGGTATCTGTCACCCCAGCATTCTCCAGTTATGGTTGTGGCAAGGTGTAGCTTATTACAGTGTGTGGCTCGCTGTGACATGGATTCCCATAGCTGGAGCATATCCATTAAGCCTCACTTGGACATACCATTAACAGGTATCATCCATATGTACACCAACTGAGTTACACTTTTGTTTGCAGTATGGAGGAACAGCCGTAGTACACTCTACATACTAAACACCATAACACTTGTACATATCCCAGATGCCTCAGTGGTAAAGCCACTGACTGTGTTGTTCATGGTCCCGGTTCCACGACCTGCAAGGGCTGTTACGTAATTCTGATGTCCCGAATAATGGATGTTGGATGCAGGTCATTAGAGCATGTTTAAGCACATATTAGTGGGTTTTTGCGCCGGTAAGTGCCGGTAAGCGGCGTTTAAACATGACTACATGGATATGCGCAACACAGGTCTAACCATTGCTGAATATCGAGCAGATCACGGACAAAGCTACCCAGAACCACTGAAATGTGCGTTATTTACCTTTGTACTAATAGTGGCTGCTCTGAGAGGTAAAACGACCACTGCCAGGAGTAGAGCACGCAACCATGTACACAATCTTCACAATAACCTACCACTAAGCTACCTGAGATGTACCAATGGCAGGTGTGTATTGTGACAGGTTAAAACACAAAAGGGCGGACTTCGAGAAATAGTATACACCGCCATGTACCCAATGAAAGGTGTATTCTCTCTCTCTCTATCTCTCTCTCTCTATAATATATATATATATATATATATATATATATATATATATATATATATATATATATATATATATAAAATATAGAGAGAGAAAGGGTGATAGAGAGATATATGTCGATATATATGGATATACATATATATGCAGATATATAGATAGGTTAACAACATCTACACAACCATGGAAGTACATATAAATAGGATACTACCAAATACCGAATGCTTTACATACCGACGCGCGTAATCATGAGGCTTAAAGACCGAATGACCACAGTACCGAAACACCAGAACTGCGAGTACTATTATCACGATGTTAAGGGACATTTAGGTAGTGCTTCTGGTGCTGCGGTTTAGGTAGGTACTGTGTGTAAGTGTGTTTCTGATTGCTGTAGTGTGTGTAAGTGTGTGTTCTGAGTGTGGTGTGTGTTTCCAGTGGACTGTAATGTGTGTGTGTGGGTTTGCTTCATGTGTCTGTTTGTGCTATCTCAGAGGTAGATTATTAAAGTAGGTGTGGTGTGGGGTGCGCAGCCACTCACATGGGGGGTGTATGGGGGCATGGCCACCTGGCCATACGTAGTGTAGGATGGTTTGTTTGGATGTGATGGGTAGCAGTGTGTCTGTATGTGTGTGTGTGTGTGTGTGTGTGTGTTCTGTGTTTGTGTTAGTTCCAGGAGTTTGACTGTCGTGAGTTTGAGTGTTCGGTATTGTGGGGTTTGGGAGTCTGGGAACGGTAGTGTGGTTGTTGGAAGTGTGTGTGTTCCTGAATCCATGGGTATGCAGTATACAGCGGCTGAAGTCTTCAAATATGTGTATAACATGGACCATAGCAATCACACATTCCACCACGACCGAACGTTATGAACAAAGGATATGGAGAGTATATATGTCTATACACTATTACAAATATGTGCTATGGACATGAGCCAAAGATAGGGTTACCACCTGTCCCACCATGCGAGGGGCAGTCCCTCTACGTGCGGTGTGTCCTGACCAAAATGAGTACAAATACTAATGTCCTACAATCTCGAGACATTTGGCATATTCCATATTTAATGTAATTGTTGCATAAAATAGTCATCTGTATCTAAAATACCTACATGTAACAAGAAACAGGATAAGCAAGTAAACCGCTACAAGAATAAGCTTTTATATATGCATATATGTAAAGTTCTATACTTTGCACTGACCGTGGGTATGTGTCGGCCTCTAAAATCCAATGTGTGCTCTGCAAATGTCCCACTATGGCCATTTGAAAAGGTGGCAACCCAAGCCAAAGAGGTTCAGTCACCAACACAACTCCAATGAGTGCAAATATCTGTGACAGAAATACACGAGACAGCTTTCATGTAGCAACATTTCATTACATACCGATGTATTTCCAAAGGGATTGAAGGACCAACACCACCTGCATGCTATACAGGAACCAATTAACAATGGCTTAATAAATCAGCCTGCAATTACCATAGTATTAGTCCACTAAAGGATAGGTCTTCAAATAGGGAAGGAGCCCTCACACACATATCGAATATGTATAAATGCAGTTCCTACACACCTGCATCTGCTATGTACACCCACCTACATCTCCCCCACACCCAAAACAATTGCAATACATATTGTAATAACAACACAAACATCCACTCACTCTATGACATCTGCAGAAGCCTTAACATACCTTGTCAGAGATACACTATAATGGCCCTATGTGAAATCGTTGCTGTTGTACAATGGAACAGACGCCGATGTTACAGGGTTTGGTTTGCAATAATCCCATATCAGACGGCTGTGCGTACACCAGGAAGTGTTACCAATTACTGATTAACAGCACAGTATGATACACATGTACAGTATACCAAAGATGTCAGGTGAGCACAGTTCAAAACAACTAACGTTCTATGCATAGCCTCACAGCCCTGAGCTGCTCAAACATCCTTGCCAGACCTAAACATTTGCAGATGTATCAGGTACAAACCCTGCAGAAGTAGCAATGTTCAGAAATATAACAGCTAGACTCACATGTAGAACTACATCCTTTAGCCATTACACACAATCCATGGGGGCCATGAAGTTAATATATCTCTGTGTGTCTCCATATAGCTGTTGCAATTCATCACAAACAACACATCCAGGCCGTCTTCCTCGAAGGTAGGGCAAAGGGACAATGCCCAAGTTAAGTATTCAATTATATACCACTGTTGCCATGTCATTGGCTAATGGAGTAGCTGCACAGCTGATGTGCATGTAATCATCTACTCTGGAACACCAATTGGTGGCAGGATACCACATGTTACTGATATCTAAGTATAAAAGGATGACTTGTCATACATTCAAAGCATCTGTACATACCAGAAAAACATTACAACACAAAACAAATATGATTTATATTACTGTCAACGACAACTCGGGTTACTAATAAGGTATGTAGAACACTCAGTATGTCAGTATATGTAGTACCTGTTCTGTAATAATTAAAGTGTACACAATGCATATAGTGGGAAAAGGTATTATGTAGTGATGTATTGTTGAGCATAGTAACGTTTGTAGAAATTGTGTGTACTGCTGTAGGCCACAAGGTAAACACCTCATACACCACAAGGGATGCTATATAAGGACTTGGAACATAACAATTCCACTCCAGCTGCTGTCAGTGACAGGGTTGGTCCAACAAGTACGTGCCATAACAGGGGATAGTATATGTTGATATACTGCAACAGTAGGCATATGTATGGGCGTATAACTGAGAATAACATATCTAAGGTGGTCCTGCTGTGCAATTATGATTTGCATTGTGGGATATTGTGGCAAAAATGTGTAATGTACAGTATTGTAGGTAGATATGTCTAACATTTTACATAGCATTACTGTTATGTTATGCAAACATCAGGTATGTCTATTGGCATGTACAATACACAATAACAGGATACATATGAATTGTAGTCACCAGACAGTGTATCAATATGATAGCTAATTGAAATGGAAGAGCTAGTCAATTATCCATGCACAAAGGACATGTAATAGCTTCATAGGTTCATAGTTAGGTAATATGCTGTCTAGCCAAGGCCATTCATAAGCCTAGCTACAGTGTTTTGACTTGCGGCACCTCCCTAGGTTAGGTTCCTGTGCCTGTGAACAGCAGAGCCATTAGTTACCTGTGCCTCTGTACAGCAGAGCCACTGCAGTGATCCCTGGTGTACATGTCTGTCTCCCATCCACCCATTGAGGTATTTCTTGAAGAGTGCTAGTGAGGGTCCCTGCCTGATGTACATAGGAATCATGTTCCAAAGCATGGGGAGTGTCTGGGTCAGGAATGTATCCCTCCAGCACGTCCTAATCATCGTTGCATTTAGGTACATATCCAAGAGCATGTGGCTCTCAGGGGCTTTTGCTTATGTGGAGCATATCCATCAATACTGTTTTGGACATGGGCCTTGTATGTCCAGCAGAGATCACCTCTGAGTATGAGGTATGCAAACTAGTACAGTTGGCGTTTCTGTAGTTGGGCTAGTTGGGCTGCATACGTCATCCTTTGGAGGTCAGTATTCCTCTTGGTGTGGTAATGTTGTGGTATTTCAAGCTGTTGCTGTTGTCTTGTAAGGTACATCCCAAATGGGGGTGTTGTACCCTTTAATGTGTTTCATAAGTCATGAGTAGAGAGGCATAATGGCTGCCTTTGTCCTGGCTACAAAACCATTAGAGATTAGGGGGGGCACGTAGAAGGATATCCACACCACCTTGCCAATATGGTTATCAAAGGAGTGAATGCTATCTACTTGGGTTCTAAGATCCCTTATTATGTCTTATGTATGTAGGGGACTACCACCTATGTGATAGTCCACAGGTGATTGGTGTAATCCAAAGGGGATGTCTATGCACCTTGTGGCATGCAGTTTGAGGCCATGTTATTGACACCAGGTATCCGTCCCAGTGACACCCTTATGAAGGGTGTCTGTATCAGCTGGGGAATCAATCATGGCCCCTAGTTTACAGTCATCTGCAAACCTTTTCAGGGTAAGTCCTCCTGTGCTAGCCTGTACCTCCGAGAAACATATACCGAACATGAGGGGCCCTATGACCGAGCCCTGGGGGAAGCCAATTGTAACTGATTTACAGTAGGACCTAGGGTATGCTACCCTCACTGTGTGGGTTCTGTCCATGAGCCACTTTGCATAACATCTCATGACATAGGGGTTAATGTGCAGGTGGATGTGTATGTTGACAATACCAGAATGGGGAACGGTGTTGAAAGCCTTTGAGAAGTCAAGGTAGGCTGTGTGGATCTCCTTATCCTCATCTACTGCCTTGGTAACTGTCTCAAAGGACTCCACCAGGCTTAGGAGACATGGACTGGCCCTAACAAATCCAAACTGGATGGGATCAAAGGTTTGGAGGCCACCAATGTCTCTGTGAATGAGATCCATGATGATGTGCTCCATAGCCTTGCAGAACAGTCTAGTCAGGCATATAGGGCAATAGTTCCCCTGGTCCGTTGTGGCGCCACCTTTGTGGAGTGTGATAACTGTTGCTGTGCGCCATTCAGGGGCCACAATGCCTGATGCAAGGCTATTATTTAATATGGTGCCTAAGTGGGGAGCCAGTTCGTTCTGAAGTCTGTGGAAATCACAGCCTGGGATGTTGTACGGTCACAGGGATGCTGTGTTCCTGGCTTTAGAGAGTGCAGCTTTGAACTGCGTAGTTGTGATCGCAGGGACTCTGCACCATTCCTGTATAGATATGGGCCCTTTAGGGTGTGAGAGGGGTGTAAAGTTAGCACTGAACCTATCTGCCAGGATGTTGCCAATATCAGTTGGTTCTGTAATGTTCGTGCCTTACTGCTGTATGTCAGAGGAGATGTGGGTATCGCCATCGAGAGTAGTGACATACCTCTAGAACGCTTTGTGGTAGTCCTTGGAATTAGTCATGGTTATGTTTATGTAGCTAGCTTTGGAGGATGTGATAAGGGATCTCAGATTCTTACTGAGGCTGACCAGGGAGCTCCTCCACTCATGGGATTGCATTCTACTTTGCAACAGTCTCCTCCTTCTGTTGTACATTATGTCCATGGCAGTGGACCACCAGAGTGGCTTCCATTTTCTGGTGGGTACCATCATGGTTCTGTTTGAGATAGCATGATCCATGCAGTCGTGTAAGTGCTAATTAAGTGCAGCTGTGTATGACTCAGCGGTTGTAACTGTATTGTCCATCTGCACGGGTGTCATGACGTTTACTACTGCTGTCATAAGAAGCATGAAGTTGGCTTTGTAGAAATATTGTACTGTGGTTTCCGTAAAGGGTGTGGTGCCGGGATGTGGATATCAAGGGTGATTAGCATATGTTCGGATCTGACCAACGAGGAGATAACCCCAGATGTGGAACACCAGTCACACATGTTGGTAATGACCAGGTCTAGGATACTGTTGCCCCTGGCAGTGGTGTGGATAGGCTGATCCAGGCAATTGGAGGTTATGAATCCCAGAAAGCGTTGGCCTAATGTGTCGGTACATGAGTAGGTATCCCAGTTAATGGTGGGGTAGTGTCAGTCGCACATCAGTAGTGTGTCTGCTTGAACCCTACTTTCCAGTACACCAAGAAGTGAGGACCATTAACCGTGGGGTATGGTGGGGGATCTGTAACAAGCTACAATTTGTATAGCAGTTATGGCCAGAGTTAGTTGCACTTGGATAACCTCTGATGCATTGTGCTAAGCAACTAGCCTGGAGGTGTGGATATCCTTAGGAAATATGGACACACCTCCGCCGTGGGTGTTCCGGTCCTGGTTACATGACTGAAAGGTGTGGTATGAGTAATAGCCTGGTAGTGCAGGGGTGCTCTCAGGAGCCTAGAAGCAGGTCCCAGTCACTGCACAGATATCGACGTGGTCCATTACAAGGAGTGCCTTGGGTGAGTGCATTTGAGATGAAGACGTCAAACATTGAGTAGCATTACCCTCAGGTTTTACTTGCCTGTTCCTGTTATGGTGGTGAATATGTTATTTGAACCGTGCCTAAAACAGGCACTATAGGAGCAGCAAGAGCCTTAGCCATTATCCAGAATCCCAGGGCCGACAGGTGCAGGCCATCTGTGCCAAAGCATTGTGTTCTGTTGACCATGTCATTCAAAGAAGACAGATACTAGATATCCTTGGAATGACACCAGAAGCATAGCCAATTGTTGAAGTAAATCATTTTGTCCTTGTACTGAATTATCAGTCTGGACAATGGCAGAATGCTACTCAAGGCTAGGGCGATACCTGTCTGGGCTACAAGATCAGAGAGCTATTCCATGTCTCTTTACATGTAGTCCAGGAAGGTACCTCTCAGGGCATTCACACTAACATGGAGAATGACACAGTCATATTGTACCTGTTGAGGAGTGACCTGAGTGCATAGGTTATGTTGCGAATCCTGTTACCCGACAGGCAGCTAACTCCACTAATAATAACTATAACTGATAGGTAACTATCTCCTTCTGTAGCCTGGTGAGTGTGACATCAGTGTGACCGCCTACAGAGTCACCTATGACTAGTGTGTTGGGTACGTTATTTCGCCCTATTGGCTGTGGTTGATGGGCATAATGAGTCTGTGGGCTATAAGTAATTGGTGTTGTGTTGGGGGATGGGGGCTGCCTGCATTTCTGCTTTGGAGTTCTCTGTTGCCTAGACAGAGTAGTATTGAGAGGCTCCGCAAATGTTGTTGTCTTACTATGTATGGCCTGTGGTGGTGGAGATCTAGTGAGACTATGTGATGAGTGTGGTGTGGTGCAAATGTTTAACATCCCCACATGATTGTCAAGTTCAGTCTGGGTTGGAGAGAGCTTTACCTCCAGCATGGCTAGATATGTGCATCTCCCACAGGTTGTAGTGTTGGATGTTAGGAGGGGAGTATTGACTGTGTACACAAGACAATTTCTATATTGCTTCATGATGCCCATATTCATCATATAGACAGGCGAGAACACTGGGAATTGACATTTGGACATGCCTGAATATATAACTATTTCCCAATAGATAAGTGAGGAAAGTGTGTACAAGAGCTGTTTTACTCTAAACAAGTGGGAAATGTAAGTACAAACAGTGTTTACCTGTAGGTAATGAGGAGGATTAGGTTCATAGGTTCATAGGTTCATACTAGGCTATCTGCTCAAGGGCATTTATAAGCCTAGCCCATAGTTATGTGGCTTTCGCCACCCCTTTAGTTTGAATAAAAACTATGCCTATCATTTTGCTGTGCCTCTGTCAAGCAGTGACACTGAAGTAATCCCTGGGGTATATCTGCAATCTCCCATCCATTGGTCAAGATTCCTCTTGAACAAGGCCAGAGAGGTGCTCTGCCTTACATGTACTGGGATTTTGTTCCACAGCATAGGGAGTCTCTGGGTGATGAATCTGTCCCTCCAGCACGTTCTATTTATAACCGTGTCAAGGTTTAAGTCTCCACCCTTGTGGTTCTGAGGGATCTAGATTTTTGAGGTGAAGCATATTCATCAAATCTGGGTTTGACATGGCCTTATATGTCAGGCACAGGTCACCTCTGAGCAAGCGGTATGAGACTGAATAGAGCTGGAGTTCTTTCAGTCGGGCAGCATAAGACATATTTTGAGACCCTTTATCCTTTTGGTGAGGAACTTTTGGGGCCTTTCAAGCTGCAGCAGGTGTCTGGTCAGATACATTCGAGCGGGCATTGTACTCAATCATAGGTCTAATGAGTGATGAGTACAGGGGCGATGACCTCCCTTGATCTAGATGTGAATCCCTTCATGATCAGGTGGGTGATATAGAAGGTTTTCCTAACTACTTTAGCAACATGAGTGTCAAGCGAAGGCTACTGTCAACCTGGGTCCCCAGATCTCTGATGACTTTTTCTGTGCTCAGTGGATTGCCACCTATATGGTAGCTAGGGTAACCTTGTTTTTCCGAAGGGTATGACTATGCATTTTGGCGTTTAACTTCAGGCCATGGCTCTGGCACCAGTTATCCGTTTCTGTGAGGCCCTTCTGGAGGATATCTGTGTCAGATGTGTTTTCGACTATGGCACCCAGTTTGCAGTCATCTGCAAACTTTGTCAGCCATAACCCTCCTGTGTTTGCTTGTACTTCAGAAAAGTAGATGCCGAACAAGAGTGGACCCAGGACTGAGCCCTGTGGGACACCACTTGTGACAGGCTTTGAGTCTGACATGGCTCCAGCAACTCTGACCCTGTGGGTTCTGTCACTTAGCCAGTTTGCAACCCATCTTGTGATGTATGGGTTTACATTCAAGCTGATCAGTTTTTCGATGATACCTGAGTGGGGTATTGTGTCGAAGGCCTTTGCCAGGTCGAGGTAGGCTGTATGGACTGCCTTTCCCTCATCAATGGCCTTGGTGACTGTCTCAAAAAAGTCAACCAAGTTTAAGAGGCAGGATCTGCCTTTGACAAAGCCAAACTGGGTTGGATCCAAAGTCTGCAAGTTCCCTATGTCTTTATTTATGAGTTCCATTATGATCCTCTCCATGGCTTTGCAGATAAGGCTTGTCAAGCTAATGGGGCGGTAATTTCCAGGGTCTGTGGAGGCACCGCCCTTATGAAGTGGGACCACAGTCGCCGTGCGCCACTCCTTGGGTACGTATCCTGAGGTGAGGCTAAGATTAAACAGCTGTCCTAACTGTGGGTTTAATTCCTCGTTGAGTTCATGAAGCACACAGGATTGAGTGCTATAGTAATTAGTAGCTCATGAAGTGCTTACATGTTCTGAACAAGTGCTGAGCATGAATAAGCAATACAGATAGGGTGTTGGATAACATAACCACACTGCCCCCCAACAGGTACACAATCACATATCCATGAACACTACAGAACCCCAGTAACCATAACTATGATGGTACAAGGTGCAGTCAGGCTGCATGGGACCTGTCCACATCCCTGGTTATATCATACACATATGGCAAAACAGTTTGCTCTAAACATACATATCATGTAAAACATAGCTTCATGTCAGTTTGTGAAAACACTGAATGGTGCACACCAACAGTTATCACAACCCACAAAGTGGAGACACCACTCATAATGGGAGGCACTGCACTACTACCCTGCTGAGTATGGTCTGAAAGGCCATGAACCTTAATCAATGTATATGTTGTTAGCAGTACAGATGTAGATGACAGTACAGATGATTTCACACTGCATATCATACCTGTGACAGGTAACAGGACATCATCACCCATACTGTGTTCCACATACACTCAGTATACTAGATGTACATTTGTATGTCACAGGAGTGTTCTGCCAGTGGACTGTTGACAGAACCAACACTACAGAAGGTGTCTGATTAATATGTGCATATCACACCAGTGCCAGCTACAGTAAAACAGGGTTAATTCATTGTACTCCCCCTCATTGTAGCCTATACCACACAGACAAACGGGAGGCATCTGCCTATGTAAGCATATGAATGGCTATGACCTAGGAGCAATAGCTGACTCAGTGTTGTGGACAACATACAGAAGGGGCTTTGTGGGTGAGGTGTGTGACATATGTGCATAATCTGACAGCTGCATATTGCATTGTCACCACTAGGTTAATACCCCTGTACCCATGAATTACCACCTAGGCAGCGGTCAACATAATGGACACTGTGTGTAAGGGATGCTGCTGTGCAGTTTACCTCCCTGAGCTAGTGACATCACCAAGCCTATTAGGTAGTCATAAGTGGCAACCCTAGTCATGACAGGGTGCCATCCATGAATATAGAGATCATTGTTCAGCCATACTCATCACTCAAGTGACCTATATCAGATCACATATCACCTTTAAGGGGTATTGGCCATGTTTAGATGGCCGACACCAGCCTTCACATTCCTCATCTCCTCTATGTAGCATGATGCCTACCTTGCATAAAGACATGTCTAACACTGTGATGTTGGACATGCTACACATACATATCCTGATCTCAAATACATATGTCATGGACATCCACCTTCCTAGTACAAGGATCGCCACATGCGGGACAGATCCTTGTGCCATACACGTTACATACTCCTGCCATACTATGCAACCCTGTCCAGCAAAGCTGCACATTTCACCTCTGTCAGACATGGTGTGATGACCACATGGTAGATGTATCATTAACCGTGTGGATCAGTTATGTGGCACTGCTTCACCTGGCGCCGGAAGCACAGCTGTCAGCTACAGCTAGATAACCTTATATCCCAGGCTCATACATGGCCCAGGGCATACAGACTACTAGATGACCTTGGCCGTACATGCTATAGTTGATAAACATCCCTGCAAATACCATCAGGCTAGCCAGTGTCCCATGTGTATCACATGTGCAACACAGGCGATACATGGCAGGATGTTGAACTGCTGTACAGTGCCGTCTAGATGTATATGGCAAAACACATGCATGTAAAGCCTTCCCTATGCATGTCTGCAGTGTCACAGGTCATGTCCGCTAAGGCAGTGTATGTGTTTATATGTGGCATACACAGCATCAAAGTCGACAGCATTAACTCATTCACTCCAGTACAACTGTTTTGAGTGTGTACCTTTAACTCCTAGTGGGTGTGGCCTGACCCTTTAAAAATGAAGTTATCACCTTACAATTCTAACAAATAGTCATTGACAGAGGTCAAATATCAATACAGTTGTGTTTGCTATCATGCATGCTTTAAGATAAAATATTCTGAAACCTTGTATGTAGCATGGTTTTGGAATTATTAATGCAAGTATGAACAAGTAATATTTGATGCCTAGAGAAGCAGTAGGAGGTAACTGCAGATGCACCTGGAGGCATCACTTGGATGTAATGAGTTAATGTGGACACATCCAGGCATGTGCTGATAGGTAAGAACACCAGTACAGGTAAACAGACATGCCCACATCAAGACAGCATCCACATGGAGTATGAGCAATGTAATCAGGTGACACACATATATGGTGATAATATCCATTCCCCATTGGGTGTCACATGTGTGTCACAAACATGTCAGTGGTGTTAGTGTCATGAAGATTTGCAAAGACAACTATGTATATGTAATAAATGTGATACACATGTATGTGCAGCTGTATTTCTGTGCATCTCTGAGATACTGTGACCTGTCTCCATCATTATGTCTTCCAGGTATGCCGCGAGCAAGGCTACCAGCCTATACCCGCTTGGAGGATGAGGCTCTTATACATTACCTCCAAGACAACTATGATGTCCTGTTTAGTCATGTGTCACAGGATGCACAGCAGCGGGATGACCTGTGCAGGAACTTCACAGGTGGGTTAATGATGTGGGTGGCCATAACCGCACATACCAGCAGGTGCGCAGACACTGCACAGACCTAATCAGACATGTGAAACAGCTTGCAAATGCAATCGCCAGGGAACAAGGTGCAACAGGTGGTGGGCCACCAACCCAGCCCCCACTCACATGTACCGAGGAGCTACTGGCCGACTTGGGGACACCGGCAGAACAGCATCCACAAGCCTTAGCTGACATTGTGGAGGTGGGTGTCTCTCAACCACCGAGCCTGGAGTTGCCTGGTAAGTCACTACTACTGCACATATAACTATTATATCCCATATAGTTGCATGTGTCACTGTACAATATGAAATGTATACACACATGCCGCATACTGTAGTATGCTACTCTGTGTATGCACACATGTGCATACTCCATAGTATATTCTATTGTACTGGCAAATGTTTTAACATGCATATTGCACCCTGTAGCTGTCATACAGGCGTGGATAATGATCATACTGCTGTGTCATCCCTATATAGGTACCTCTGGTGTTCTGCTAAGACACCTGGCCATTGTAGGTGAGACAGTTATAAGTATCAGGCATGTTAATGCACAGATCTATTCACCATGTGGCCATTTAACACATGTACACATAATGTATGGTCCGGTCACAATATATAGGTCGCATCTGCAATCCATCACAATGGCTACCCATGTGCAATACTTACAAACTAAGTGAAACACCGACATGAAACCTCAGAAACTGTCATTGCTAGATGTGTGGACAGCTGTGCATACAACGGTGGAGGTGTTGTTCAATGTAGGAACATGTACTACACATCAGAACTACACATGTGGGGTACACAAACAGTACTACACAGTGAGCTGGAGTATGGGCAGCCCACAGGATTCACCATTGTGGATTATTCCCCTGCTATGAGTACACACATTGTGATGTGCCATCTGACATGTCCATGACATGTAGTGGGCCGGCTGCAACATTGTCTCACTATCCCATAAAACATACCCCACATACCAAACATACAACCCTTTGTCTGCATAACTCTGTGGACAGTGGAGTATATGACATCTATGGGTGTATGTCATATGGGACAACACAGACATGTGAGATAGATGGCCATCACAACCGTTTGGCCAACACATGTTCACACATGGCCATGGAGGATGGTCAGAAACATGTAGCAACACACAGTAGATGTGATGTGTTTGTGTGTACACCCTGTTGTACATTGGCTACACATGGTCCAACTATAGCCTTTGTTGAATGGTTATAGTGTAGATGTGGAACACTGGACATCCTACAGGCTTGTGCACAGCTTGTTGAGGCGTAACATCATTCGACCACATAAGATGTGTTGAACATCATGACTGTGTCACAGCATGACAGTAGTCACCTATACAGCATCCACATACATACATGGACAGCCACATCAGGCCACAGATACAGTACATTTCCCTTGCTGCTGTTGGACATCACTGTCAGCCGTGCACCTCGTGTGTGTGGTACGCAAATGTCATGTGGGACATGGTGTATTGACAAGTCTGCCATGTGTGGACATGGTTGCCAGGCAGCTAAAATATGTTTGCAGATGTGCAGGGGTGTCATCCATATGGCCTTTGGTGACCTGTGTCACACATTCCACATCATGGTTTAGTGTGTGTGCACCTCAGTGATGTGGGTCACAATCCACAGTATATATGTATTGTGTATGCACACAGTCATGGCTATGCACTGTGTCTGTAATTCACACTATATAGCAATAGAGACACCTCATGATTCCATGCAATGGCACTGTGTCTGTACCTCACACTGTATAGCAATATACATGCCTCATAATACCCTGCAATGATCATGCACATCTGCTAAATGTGCATTTTATCTGTAGGGTGGACAGACAACACTGCAATGTGACACCATTACCCCACTGTATTTGTGACAGGACACCATTGTGTTAAACATGTACGCATGTCAATGCACACTTCAGCAGACTACATGTCATACTACATGTTAATGTCAAGGTCATGTAACACACATCAGCCATGTGTACTGTTAACCTGTGCTGGTCCACATGGTGTAACACAGGGATGCATGCTTACTACCATGATTGTGTGAAATGCATGGCTTCTGCTATGACACATGCAAGCTGTTGCGTGCAACCCAGGGATGTACGATAACTACCACTATTATTGTCTGAGCTGCATGCCTTCTGCTGTATCACATGCATGTTCCATGCCTTCTGTCAAATCACATTCATGGTGTGTGTGTCTGTGTGTCTGTATTGTAATGTAGAGTCTTTGTCTGCCCTCACAGGTGATGTAGGTGCATTACCCTCCTGCGGTCCATCTGATGTTAGTGTCCCCACAGACTCTAGCAGTGATGATGAACATATGCTTGAGGCACAGGCAGGGTTGTCAGGGGCTGAATCTGTGCCATTGGTTGCCATTCCACCTATATACCCCTCATTCCCGCACACAGATCTCATGCCAACACATACCCCATCACCAGTGGCCATAGAGGAAGGACAGTTGGCATGTGGTAGCTTGGAACAGGAAAGTGTGGTGGCTATGGAAGGTGTGTATTCACACCATGGTGTCAGGCAAATGACTGGAGATGGGCCACACAGGCATGTGGCCAGTGCTGCTCATAGGAGGACCTCTGGCCGACATGTCCCTGCAGGACAGAGTGCAGCAGCTGGTGTCATCAGACGCATGTTTCAGCCTGTAATGGTGGCACAGGTACATGCTGAATGGCAGACCATAGAAGGGCAGAGGCTTCAGAGGGCTGCTATCCATTCTTTAAACAACAACATCCAGGCAATGGCAAATGCTCAACAGCAGATTGCTGAGGTTTTGGACAGACGATTGGGTGACATGGTTGGAATCCTTGACCGTGGCATGACAATCCGCGAGTGTGAGCTGTCTGTGCTGGAACATCTGGGAGGAGTGAGGCATAGGGCACGTGGACATAGGCCAGCTATGTCACCTGCTGCAGGTCTACGTGAACGAGCTACCTCACATGCCCGCTCCCATAGTGGCGGTAGCAGCAGCAGTGCAGCTGGTGCTGCGCTGTCCACACCAGGACACAGCAGGCCACGTGCCTGTAGTCCTAGATGGTCCCAATGAGGACACAGTTCCAGTGGACTTGTGTCATCGGACAGTACCCAATCTGCACCACTGCCTGGTAGTGCCCATGCAACCCCTGGCAGGCACAGGTCACGTGGCCATGGCCGGACACCGTGAGCTGTAAAACCTGGTCTGTACAGTCTGGAGCTGTCAATAATACCCCTGTGTAGGCCAGACACTTGGCAGAACTGTGTGCACACATACATGCACACACCAGAAACATCTGTAGGGCACTGCAACACAAACATGCATAACAACCACACATGGCCAATTAGATCACAGGCCCTAACTCACACACATGATGTCATCCACTGATGCAGCCTAGGCCCCTGGCAAACATTATCACCCTGTGCATATGATGATGCCTGTGCCGCATCCCTGTCATCCACACCACCGGTGCAGGGACATGCTCATATGGTCTGATGCACATGGTGAACAGAATAGGGAGATAAGTGTAGATTACAATTGTTGTGTACTGTTGACACACAGCAGACATACCATGTAGTACAGGTTTAGAATGCATTGTTTTTTTGTTCACAGTATGTGTCTTGGTAACAACAGTAACACAGTAACAGCATGTTGGTCATGATGTCCTACTTCCCTCCTTCAGGTCTAATTGCATGTGCTGTTGAGTGTCAGTGTTTGCAGTTAGTTTCCCATGTGTAAATGTGGACTACTCACAGGTATGTATGGCAATACCAGCATGCTATTCGTAGCTTCAACCTCACTGTTAGAAAGGCTGACATTCCAAAGATGTCTACACATCTACTGATCCAGGAGCATGGGAGCTGTGTACTAAGCTACAGTGGCTAGGGACATGACATCCATACCGGGTGACATCACAAGTACAGTTACATGGGGCGGGGAGTTCACATAGCAGTCTAGCTGATGACAAGGGTAGAGGCCAGTTGATAGCTTGAGGCCTCACTGTGTAGCAGTAATACACATTCACATTACAGGATGAGAACACACAACTACACACACACACACACACACACACACACACACACACACACACACACACACACACATGTATTCAGACACACAGTAACATGTCCACACTCATGGGGTCAACGACACTGTAACACACACACACACTTAATAGTGTTGAGGTGAGGACCCTTGCCTATGTGGTAATCACCATTACAGTACTGTGCACCCACATGATGTGACACAGAGAATACACATGTACAGGTAGTCAGTAATGCCTAAGATCGACGGCATCAACAGGGTAGTAGATTGCATCACCTGGAGGGGTTAGGGGTCCTATCTGTTCACTATGGTAACATACATCCTCACTCCATGGACCAGACAGCCATACATACATACATACACACACACACTGTGGAGTCCAAAATTGAATGCACCTATGTCATGCACATACAGATAGCTCACATGTGTGTGATACACACCCCACCCTTGCCTATGTCTTGCTTTTTACAATGCAGTATGTACAGATCTCTACAACAGTGTACAGGAGAGTGAGTAAAAATTGGGATGTATTCCCCACCATACGTGGCATATATGGACACACAAGCAAACACACATGGCAGTACTGTGACTCAAACACCTGCTATCTTATGATATGTATGACAGACATTCAGCAGTATTGCCCGCATTACAATGTCTACCGACGCTACCTTTGGCAATTGTGCTGATATATGCACACAGGAGGTCTTAAGTGTTACAGGTGTCAAGTGATTTACAGTCAGTGACACCCTGACCGCTGTGTAGGTTGTATGTGTTCCCCTTCAATTAACAGAAACATAGCTTAGTGTTTTCACTTGTTATTGTAGGATGACTTGTGACACACCTGTGAGCTGTCATCAGCAAATGTCCATCTGCAAAGATGGCCCACCACTTAGTTATGTCCACACATCTGTCCATACCTGATGTACATCTTACCGTACTGTCAGTATATCACCATATACAGTTGGCAATGATGGGGCTGCATTGCAACTGCATGTTGTAGTAAGACACACATCACCTGCAAACATCAGCTACTGCACATGCATGGTAGCTGAATGCACACCACTACATGTACTTGTGTGTAGGTCCTACATTCCTGTCATTTAGCCATGTTTGTAGGCATTGCAATTGGTGGACATGTGTGATGACATACATGACACATGGACTGTTGTATGATATGATAGTTGTCATGGGTAACCAGTAGAGAGGGAATGTTAACTCAGTCAACATTGATAGCACACCTTATGTACTGTTAGCATTCAACAGCCATGGACCTACCTTCCATGTGCATGTGTGTAATTGCTGTAGCCACCTGTCTGCACGAAGGACAGCAACAGCTATGCTATATACATATGTGTTGTGTGTGTGTGTGTGTGTGTGTGTGTGTGTGTGTGTGTGTGTGTTTGTCTGGCATGTACATATCCACGGCAGGTACTTGTATGTCATATCCAAACATGAGGGTGTTTACTGGTGTACAGCAATAGTCATCTGTTACTGCTGTATATGACCCAGGGCCCCTGTTATGTGTACAGCTGACCTGTTTATGAACAGTGGTATCATTGCATTGCATAACACATGATGCAACTGTGTCAGTACATGAGTAGTCTGCAGATTTGATGTAGAGCTAGGTACAGTCCACTGGTCATGGGTCACATGGTGTTGTACTATTATATGTTCTACCACATGTATGGATGTGTGTTGCTGGTCCAAGGACATGGTCATGTCTGAGGGCTACATCCTAGAATGTGGCTTTTGACTCTGTGATCTGCACCTGACACATCTGTGATGCCTTTTGAGGCTGTACTGGTCAGTACATGTGAGTGGCTTTCATGTACGTGGGGACACCACCACCTGGTACCTGTGTTATGGCCCACATGTCTGTATCCGAGGTATACGGTGGTAGTGCTATTGTGCACAACTGAGCCTTCAGCCAGGTGTTCCTCACTGCACAGATGTCAGTATTCCCCATTGTTGGATCTACATTGGGCAACTGTGATTATGAACGCTACACATCTAGCACTGTTTAGCATATGCATACAATGCAGTTGTCCTCTGGGTGTCAGGGTGTTAACCTGGTCTCAGGACATTCGACTATGAATGGCACTATATGGGCGAAGTAGCCACTCCTGGCAGGACATCACCACAGTTGGTAGTAGTGTGCCAGGTTTAGATTGGTACATCTAAGGTGACGGACAGCAGCAGACATTGTGTAGAAGACCGGTGTCAGATATATGTAGTACAGCGTTCCTGCTAACAATGACAACTATCGACACCAGAGTCCATTACAATGTGTTGTTCACGTCTAACTGTAATAGCATGGCCACTGTGCCCTTCCGTGTTTAGAATCAGAGTGCATACAAAACAGCCCTGTGTTACTAAGTATGTGAGTATGCCCAGTATAATGTTGTGTAGATGGACACATAGTGCATTCCTAACAGCCATGTGCTACTAAGTGTATGAGCATGCCCAGTGACACCTTGTGTCGGTTATGTGCCTCTATGTGTATGGGCATGGCCATTGTAACCCTGTATAGCGATAGTAGTCATCCAGTCAACAGATGGCCATACCCCATTTCAGGATGGATTCCTACATTGAACCACAGGTTCACAGGTATGTGCATCATAACTGCCAGCATCCATGTCGATGTCCACATTCCTAGAAGGTCATATTGACAGTCTTGAAAGGTGTAGTGACTGTGGCGTGGCTCATAACTATGTAGTATTGTAATAGTGGTCCATAGATAGGCAGTTGTCCTGATCCCACCACTGGCGTGTGTTTGTCTCCGTCTGCCTGGGGACAGAATAATGCTTTTAGACTGCTCACACTCCATACAATCCCTATCACTGACTTTGCCATTGCTGATGATGTCACCCACCTAGAAGTACACGTCTGGGAGTGTTGTGTCCCAGTAATCTCAGTAGCATGTTTTGTAACTGCGTAATGCTGTAGTGTGATAAGGTAGGTAGGTCGGTGTTCTAATTCCAGCCATGCCAACTGTGTGTGTGTGTGTGTGTGTGTGTGTGTGTGTGTGTGTGTGTGTGTGTGTGTGTGTGTGTGTCTCCGTCTGCCTGGGAACAGAATGATGCTTTTAGACTGCTCACACTCCATACAATCCCTATCACCAACTTTGCCATTGCTGATGAGTTCTGTAACTGCGTAATGCTGTAGTGTGATAAGGTAGTTAGGTCAGTGTTCTAATCCCAGCCATGCCAACTGTGTGTGTGTGTGTGTGTGTGTGTGTGTGTGTGTGTGTGTGTGTGTTTGTGTGTGTCTCTGTCTGTCTGGGGACAGAATAATGCTTTTAGACTGCTCACACTCCATACAATCCCTATTGCCAACTTTGCCATTGCTGATGACGTCACACACCTAGAAGTACACCTCTGGGAGTATTGTATCCCAGTAATCTTGGTAGCGCGTTCTGTAACTGCATAATGCTGTAGTGTGATACGGTAGTTAGGTCGGTGTTCTAATCCCAGCCATGCCAACTGTGTGTGTGTGTGTGTGTGTGTCTCCATCTGCCTGGGGTCAGAATAATGCTTTTAGACTGCTCACACTCCATACAATCCCTATCGCCGACTTTGCCATTGCTGATGATGTCACCCACCTAGAAGTACACCTCTGGGAGTGCTGTATCCCAGTAATCTTGGTAGCACATTCTGTAACTGCGTAATGCTGTAGTGTGATAAGGTAGGTAGATCGGTGTTCTAATCCCAGCCATGCCAACTGTGTGTGTGTGTCTCTGTCTGCCAGGGGACATAATAATGCTTTTAGACTGCTCACACTCCATACAATCCCTATTGCCAACTTTGCCATTGCTACTGATGATGTCACCAACCTAGAAGTACACCTCTGGGAGTGTTGTGCCCCAGTAATCTCGGTAGCGCGTTCTGTAACTGTGTAATGCTGTAGTGTGATAAGGTAGTTAGGTCGGTATTCTAATCCCAGCCATACCAGCTGTGTGTGTGTGTCTCCATCTGCCTGGGGACAGAATAATGCTTTTAGACTGCTCACACTCCATACAATCCCTATCGCCAACTTTGCCATTGCTGATGATGTCACCCACCTAGAAGTACACCTCTGGGAGTGTTGTGCCCCAGTAATCTAGGTATTGCGTTCTATAACTGCGTAATGCTGTAGTGTGATAGAATAGACAGGTAGGTGTTCTATTCCAAGGCATGAGAGGTGTGTGTGTTTGGCAGTCATATCCTATGTGTTGGTGTCTGTGAGTGGCTAGCTACTGGATGTGTTGAGGAGTGTGTTTTGTTGTTTTCCTATACAGTGGTCATAGATGTCACAGTCAGCCAAGAGACTGGTTTGGCAAGACATACACATACATTCGGCAATAGGTCTGGTGAGTAATGTCAGCAGCCCTAATCTTACCCTTAATACAGTCTGAACCTGTGTGACGCACAGAAACACACTTGCCTTGATATTAACACCGCAGGAGGCACATGAGGTTTCCTTTTCATTCTTGTCTAATGCTTTGGTGTCAAGTGGTCCGCTGTTGAGATATATATTCTATATCTACGTATGTGTGTGTATATGTATATGTGTGTATATATATATATATATATATATATATATATATATATATATATATATATATATATATATATATATATATATATATATATGTATGTGGACATTAGCACACATAAATCTACATGATGGAATACATGACCTATACTGTTGAATGCCTGTGCTGGATGTTCTGTACGTGATAACCTCAGATGTATGTATATCTGCCATGGCTTAGTGGTAAAGCACATCATCTGTGGTGTGCAGGGTCCTGGTTTTGAGCCATGCAGAGGCCGGTTGTTTTGTTGTGGGGAAGAACAAGGGACATTGAATACGGTGATAGTAAGGTGCTTTTAAACAGTTGTGTGTGGGTCTGCGCGACAGTAAGCAGTGGTTATTTTTGGGGAGGCTCAGTATGGGTCATGTAACTATGCATTAGAAGACAATACTATGCAAATGAGGTGGAAAATAGTGAATCCCGTTTATCCCCAGGGTGTGATGCAGATCCCACGAGTGTATGTGTATAGATAGCCGGGTGCAGGACTTGAATACAGGTGAAAGCATGGGGGTGTGTGTGTCAGGCATACTGTATGTAGATTGGAGCCCTGTGTCTCGGGATTGCTCCTGGCTTAGCACACCTAAGCTAGGGGTGTGTCTATACCTGTCTAGTGCAATTGGGAGGGACAACAGCAGTAGGAGAGTAGTCAAGGTGAACAAGCTGGGCAAACAGGTGATAATTATCACAATCAGCAGATTACAGGCCCAGCCCGGCTCAGAACACTACGATAAAGTGAGCAAGCACCATACCCTCGGGTTTTTCCACACTCTACACCACCGGTGTATACATGCGTGGAAATTTTACAAAACAATCCAACGAAATGAGAAGGGCTGCAGCAGGCAACATAGACCAACATGTGCAGGAGGCTAAGGGTGGTGAGGATGTGAATGCTGCCGAACAACCCTCAGTGAGGAGACAGAGAAGACTGTACAGACCCAGGGTAACCTACCAGGGGCTACATGAGCTGTAGATTGTGGAGCGCTATGGGGTGGGCAGAGACCTCCTACAGCAGATTGTTGAGCTGTGCTGGCCACACCTGACACATTGAACAGGCCGAGGGGAATCCATCCCAGTGGATACCAAGGTATGTGTAGGCCTAAGAATACTAGCCACAGGTACCTCCCAAAGCACAACTGAGGATATCATGGGGATCTCACAGGCATCTACATCCAGGATATTCCACCAGTTCCTGGATGCCATGTCACCACAAGCCAGTGAGCACGTACATTTCCTCAACACACGTGAGGTGTTGACCAGCAATATGTGTCTTTTCCACCAAATGGCAGACTACACTGGGGTAGTGGGTGCTATAGCCTGCACGCATGTATGCATCAAAGCACCACCCAGTGAGCAGGGTAGGGCCTACATTAACCACAGTGGCATCCCCTCCATCAACTTCCAGGTTGTATGCGATGCCCAGGGCATTATACTGAATGTGTGTGCTGGCTGCCCTGGAAGCTATGACGATTCCGATATATGGCATCTGACACAGCTATACCACAGCTTTGCCAATATGGACATCCCCTACGGTCACCTAGTGGGGGATGCTGGGTACCCACTGGAGCCATGGCTGATGACACCCATCAGAAATGCACACACACCTGAACAACTATGCTATAATGAGGCACACGCACAGGCCAGACATATAATAGAGCATGTGGGATGCTCAGATCACGGTTCTGCTGTCTGGAAATATCCAGTGGAGCCTTGCAGTATTCACCAGCTACATGCACCCAAATTGTTATGGTATGTGTTGTGCTACACAATATGATCCTGTGGAAACAGCTGCAGCAGGAACAGCATGGGGCAGGGTCACACAGCCCCCTACCAATGCAAAGGCCTGTGCTGGCACAGAGTGACTCGGGGGAGGAACAACCTGAGCCGGACCCAGTAGGCAGAAGGAGGCGTGCCCAGTATGACCTGGCCTTGGCAAAGAGACAACGCATAGCATATGCACTGACACAATAGGTACCCAGGGAATGCCACCCTCTCTGACTCACACAGACAGTAAAAAGGATGCCAAACATGACACTACCTGTGTTCAGCCATGTATAGGAAGTGCACTATGTGCATCTGACATAGGCAGCCCTCCAGCACCATCCTCAGGTCTGGCACACCCGCAAGGTAAGTCAATCAACCTACCAATTGGCAGTTGTATTAGAATGTGTTGTTACCTGTAGCTATGGTATGGATGTGAGCATGCAAGGGAATTTGGTGGCCGAATGTTAAGGCAGCAGACAGTAGACATCCATAGTGGCACCATGACATCTGTAGCCCATACCGGGGTCACCATAGTAGCCAGTAGTACACAGGGTGTCATAACCTACTGTGGGTAATGGGCTGAGCATCACGTGTGTCCATACAGCCCACACAAGTCTCAAACAGCTGGACAGGTGTAGACCAACACAGACAAATGCTGTACTATGGCCTCTGAATATGCCCAGTGGATGACCCCCCCCCCACAGACCCACACAGACAGACTACAGCAGGCCAGGCAGTTGGATGTAGGTTGTGAAGGCTAGGACATCTGAAACTAATATGTTGGTAATTAAAGCTAAGATCTGGAGTACACTGGTATGCCTCTAGCCAGCACAATAGGTAGGTCTACACACTGAAATGGAGTACCTGACATACCAGTACAGTAGTAGCAAAAGTGTACAAGTGTCAGGTGTGCCCCCCCTTCCAACGTACACATATAACAACAGTCAGGTGTGCCCCCCCCCCGGGTGCTGTGTAGGAATGTGGATACAGTCAGATGTCCCCCCATGCTGTGTAGAAATGTAGCAACAGTCAATGCCACATGACCGATGGATACCCTGCAGACACAGCATGCCACCTGTCAGTGTACAACGCAGAGGTCGGCACCGCAGTACTGACAACCTGGACATGTAACACATGCGATACAGTTGTCCATACTGGTCATCCTCAAACACATGAAGGTATGACGGCAATGTCAGTTGACAACATGTGGAATGGTCATACTGGGCATGCTCACACACATAAACACAAGACGGCCAGGTCTGCAAAAACCAGTGGTCCGGACATATCTGCCGGTACATTGCTATACTGTTGGATGACTGGTATGTGTGTGGTACTGTCTATTGTCTGTATATTTGCCATGATGTATTGGTAATTCAAATTAGCTGTGTGTGCAGGGTGTTGCTACCAACACTTGCAAAGGACGGTTATTTGTTTGCGGCCAGAACAAGCTCATTGGATACGGAGTGAGTAAGGCATATTGAAGCAGTTGGGAGTGGTTGTGTGTGTGTTTGCATGGTGTTAAGCACTGCTGACCTCTGGTTACAGCTTCTTACACTTGGTTAGATTC
>NC_056744.1:1096457345-1096537345 GCF_019279795.1 Protopterus annectens
TTACTTATTTTCCTAGATGAGAGCTTATTCTTGTAGCAGTTTAGTTGCTTATTCTGTTTCTTGTAAGATTTATGTATTTTACATACAGAAATAACTGTTTTTTGCAACTGTTACATGAAATATGGCACATGATTATTTCCTACAATCACAGGACATTTGACATTGCATTATTTTTGGTCAGGACACACCTACCCAAACAGGGACTGTCCCTCACAAAGTGGGACAGGAGGTACCCTGCTTACGTCAGTGCCTTAATCACCCTATATCCAACTGCCACTATGCGAATGTGTAAAGTATATATTCTTGATAATGCATGTGGGGAGCCGTGCATCACGGTCAGGCGTTTAATCCCGGGTAGTAGGTTCTGCATGACCGGCTGGAGGCTGAGCAGTCTCATGAACCATTACTGCACATACAACTTGTGTCCAGATGTCTACATTACTGGACATCGTGTCGTGACACCAAGTCTGATGTTTACACAGGATACTTATCCCATGAGGGATATCCAAAAATTGAGCAGACCAATAACCTTCGATATTTTTAGATTTACAAAAATGTGATAGGGTTATACATGCAAGGGATACATAGTTTGCAATCCTGAGACTGCCTAGGGTGAGACTGCCTACTAGATATGAGTAGTGGTCACTATGTGCAGATATGGCTGTGCCAAGTTGGCAGCCCGATTATGGCTGGATTTGGTGGAAGTTCAGGAATGGGGGGGGGGTAGGTTGTGTGCTGTAGAGGGGATGATGGGTATTCAATTATGCATCCAGGTGTGTTGTGGTTGGATGGCTCAGTTCAGGCCAGACCATTATGTGGGTATGTGCCGGTGACGTTTCTGTACATGTGTATCACACATTTTAATATTCATATGTTTGTGGGATTGTGTTCTACAGTACGGCCTGTCAGGTTGTGCTGCAGATGTTTATGTTTGTTCTTTGTGTTTCTTTCTGATTCACCCACTGCTCCCTCATACACCTCCAGTTCACCTACTGTGCATCCAACATAGTCTCCCCTTGGCGAATTATTACATTACCCGTACCCCCACACCCATATTTCACACACTCCTTCCATCCCTTCTCTGGTTGATGGCCCATGGCACTGTCAAGGGAACACATTGCATACACTACATATCTCTGGTACCCGTATGGTTGTGAGGACTACCCCAGCATTTTTCACCTTCCACGTGCTGCACATCACACACATAGGTACACGCAAATACTTATCTTTCATGACATGGTAGGTAGACCCGGGTAATACCCGTTCATCTTTGGCCCATCCTGACAAGGATGCCTTGAACCACAAATGGGCAGATTTTGGGCGAATGCTCTGACCATTGGTAGGGTTGCCACCTTTTCATATTGCCAGGATGGGATATATTCGGGACACACATCAGATTTTACAGGCCAACACATACCCACGGTCAGTACAACGGATAGTACTTTTGTTTTATGCCTAAATGTAAGCTTATTGTTGTAGCAGTTTAGCTGCTTCTTCTGTTTCATTTACTTGCTTATTCTGTTTCTTGTAACATGTAGGTATGTTAAATACAGAAATAACTATTGTATGTGACTATTACATAAGATGTGGGACATAATTATGTCCTACGATCGCAGGATATTTTACATTTATAATGGTTTTGGTATGGACACAACTACCCAGAGGGTTACTGTCCCTCACAATGTGGGACAGGTGGCAACCCTGACCATTGGGCTAGACTTAGCTATTGGCGGCGTGCTAACACAATGCGTTTTGCTTCCACTTGGTATAACTATCAACACTACAATAGAATACGGGCACGGGGTTTTAAATGTCATTTGTTCGAGGGATGGGGACTCAATATTCAGCTACGTGCATTTGTGTTTGCTTCTTATTTTTGTGTTCGCAAAACTGTCTTGCATGCTTTGCATACGTTTCAGTATCCATGGACACTGACAGGTGTGATTACTATTGGAGGCAGGCTGTACTATTCAGCATTTTAGGTTGCACGTAAACAGCCGACATGTCCACGCCTCCGTGCGGCGCTTGGACACGCCCCATGCACTCGCGCACATTTCCTATGCACGTGGATGTGGCGGCAGTGCACCTTCATTGATATGCATATGGTGCTACTGTGCCATCTCTACGCCACACGGTCGCGCAAGCCTAATGCCGTCCTTGAGCTGAGCTTCATGAATCCCGGGAGTAATCTTGGACTAGTATATGTAAATCCAGATTTTCGGCAATTCAGTATCTGTATTCCATATTGTTAGGCCTGACAATTTAAATATTTACTTCAGGATGGCGCAGTGGTGCAGCGGTAGCATTGTCGCCTCACAGCAAGAGGTTCTCAGGTTCAATTCTCGGCTGGGGTGCCTTCTGTGTGGAGTCTGTATGTCCTCCCTGCATTCGTGTGGGTTTCATCCGGGTGCTCTGGTTTCCTCCCATGTTACAAAGACATGCATCTGGAGCCTTTCTCCCCAGGCCTCTGCTGAAAATTGGCTTAGTTCCAAGTCAGACTTTCCTGGTTAACAAATGTTAAATAAAAAAATTACTTAATAAAAGTCTTCTGTGTAGCTACCACTCCTACCTTATAATGCTATCCCATACAATTATGAAAAACAGAAAGAAATAATGAAAACATTTACAAATATGAAGAGTGAGATTTAGAGAAACAGCTTCCAGGGAGGAAACCAATAAGAGTGCTATTTTTGTATGGGCACTTTGGAAAAAGAAACACACTTTGGATGAGAACAAAACTGAGATTTAACTGCAAATGCTGTGAGACTACATTTGTTGTGTGACTGTGTTGGATTTTGGATTGTATTTCTTCATTTACTGTTTGGATACTTCTATTTTTTATTTTTGCTCTTATCATATTGCATTTTATTTTATTTTAGGTTTTGTTTTACCTTAAAGTTTTTTCCTTGGAGTTTTAAAAGTTCTTGTTTAGGGTAAGTTAGAAAAAAAGGTCATTTTCAATTCCTTGAATAAAACGGAATTCAATCTAGTTAACTAGTTGGAGGAACTGAGAAATATGATTTTGTATTTAGTTGCAGTCTGACTCAGTGTCGTTCTGATTTCCTGTAGCTGCAAGTGTTGTGAAACTACTGCTAGTGTATTGTCACATTGAATTTTGGATTGGATTTCATTTAAGCGTTAAATGCTTTTTTATTTGTGATTGTTGCACTTATTATATTACAGTTTGTTTTATTTTAAATTTTGTTTTGCCTTAAATTTTTTTTCCCTTGGAGCTTTAAAAATTCTTGCTAGGGCCAGTTTGAAAAAAATCATTTTAGATTCAGTGACTGAAAAGGAATAAATTCTATCTAATTAGCGGGAGGAGATGAGAAATATGATTCCTTATTTAGCTAAATTCCCATTTAGCAAAATTCTTATTTAGCTGCATGTGCTGTGAGACGATTGCTGGTATGTGACTGCATTAGATTTTGGATTGGATTTCTTCATTTAGGGTATGGATACTTCCATTAATTTTTGATTGGTGGCTTTTGAGCTGCACATCCTTACTATAAGTTTGACTTATGAAGCTCCTTTCAGTCTCATCTCACCTGCTTATTCTATTGGGCACTGAAAGAATATACTAGGAAAGACCTGCCCTTAGACTCTTAAAGTTTGAGTTAGCTTCTGTTTTATATCATCCCATTCACTTAGTGCACACGTCAATATTCACAGTATTAATACCTTTTCCATCGTTCTTTTAAAATCTAGATTACCAATCACTGGACAGCCTCGGAACACTTCTCAGAAATCAGCTTGGGATTAGTGCTTCTGCTTTACTCCTGGTGAGAGAAGGAGCAGATGGGCATTATTTCCAAGTCATCCTTGAGATTACCAATCAATGAAAAGCCTGAAAAACTGTTTTTTAAAAATCACATTGACGTAATGCTACTGCTTTGTTTCTGGTGAGGGAAGGGGCAGAGGGGCATTTATTCCTGTTGGTCTGTGATTGGGCAGTGGGGATAGGACTTCACTGAGAGGCCTGGTTGCAGTTTGGTGAGAACCTCTTCTGAGCCTTTGTGCAACTTGGCTGTCTGTTGGGTCCAGCTGCTTTAGGTTCTATCCAATGTATTTAGCAAGAGAAGACTATAGCAAGCATACTGAACCCAGCAACATCTGGGTTAATACTACTTCTCAGGAACCAGCATGGGTTGACTGCTACTTTTCTGTTTCTCGTCAGGAAGGAGCTAAGAATAATTGATTCCAACTGCATACAGCTATATTGCTACTAGCAATATCTCCACTACCAGGCATATATTGCTTCCAGTAATCAATTTCAGACCTCATAAGTGCTACTCCCCTTTCAGTATACATTAGTAAGTACCTAGAACCATGGATGTGCACTTTCTAACTTTCTCTGTAGCCATCTTGGTTGAAATGGACATGCTGAGTCAATGCAGCAATTGTATCATGTTTACTGATAGCCATCTACTACTTAGAGTGACACAGTGTACAAGAGATGCGGTTATTTAATGCTGTTGGAGGCAAATCTCTTACACAGGCACTGTACGAGCACATCCACTCGTACATGAATCGTGCCATCCCAACAGAACCAAGACACTCTCCTCCAAAAAAAGGAAGCCAAGCTGGTGGTCCCTTGCCAAAAGCAAACTTTACAACAAAAGCAAGAAACTGTTGCAGAAAAGAGGAAAATCCCAGGATGCAAAAAACTCCCTTACCAGCCTCAGTAAGAAGCTCAGATTCCTCATAAAATCCTCCAAAGCTAGTTACAAAAATAAAATTGCCAAAGATTCCAGACAACCACAAGGCATTCTATAGCTATGTCAAGAATCTAAATGGCAATGCTCAGATCTGCTCTGAGCTACAACAGAATGGCATTAAATATACTGATCCCAAGGAGATTGCCAATATCCTGGCAGATCGATTCAGTGCAAACTTCACCCCCTCTCACCCCCTAAAGGGCCCATCTCAATATCGAGAAATACCTCACTAAAAGAATCACAGGCCTAAAGCAGATGCCCTATGCTGACCGTCTAAAAAAACTCCACCTATACTCTGTCGCATATCGTCTACTTTGAGGCGATCTCTGCTTAACATACAAGGCCATGTCAAACCCAGAGCTGTTGGACATGCTACACTTAAAGAAATCCCAATCCCTCAGAGACACACGCTCCAGGAATCTAAACCTTGTCATCACAATGAACAAAACATGCTGGAGCGATAGGTTCCTGACCCAGAGACTCCCTAGACTCTGGAATAGACTGCCTGTAAATGTCAAGCAGAGCACCTCTTTGGCCCTCTTCAAAAGGAACTTGATGATATGATGGGAGATAGGAAATTCATGCTGGGGATCACGTCAGTTGCCCTGCTAGACAGGGGTCCAGGGAAGTAAATAATGTGGGAAGAAATAGCCAAGGAATTGTTATGGCTAGGCTTGTACAGGTCCTAGGGCCGATAGCCTAGTACCAACCTATGTATCTATGAATATACTACAAATAAGAAGCAGACTGTCAGTATAACACAACAGCACATTAAACCTATCACACATAGATCAGATCAAATTCATAGACCTACATATGCTGAAGCTATTAAAAGTAACCCGTCTAAGCCATAAAGGCCTCCTAATAGTTACCTAAGAATCACGTTTCCTCAGCAAACTCACAAAACACATAACACAGGTAATGCCAACCTTGAAACTTACATCTAAGAGTCACAGTGCCTCAATTCAAAAGCCAGTAAGGCAAACTTCCATGCAATCAAACATCCCAGTCATGGGTGACTCCATTGTGAGATGCACCACTCACCATGCAGTGCAAGGACAGAGTCATGGTCAGTTGCCTATCAGGTGCCAGGATTGACCACATCATTCAGGTACTCAGGCCCTTGCACCTCAAGTAGAAATATGACACAGTCATAATACACATGGGTATAAATGACTTGAGACATACCTCATTGGACTATAAGAAGAGAGACATGATGGAACTCTTGGAAAATGTGTCCAAGGCAGGTATGAACCTAGCCTTAAGCAGCATTTTACCATCACCGAGAATGATGCTGAAATGTGAACAAAAGATTAACTGACTTCAACAACTGGCTTAGCTTCTCATGTCATTCAAAAAAAAAAAAAAAAAAAAAATATATATATATATATATATATATATATATATATCATTCTGAGAAGAGATGTAAGCAATCCTAAGTGCTTTGCTAGAGATGACCTGCACTTATCTCCAAGGCTTTTGTACATAGGCTAAAACCTTATACACCCCCTTACTGCCTTTTTAGGCAATGTCAGCCTTCAAAAGCTTCTAACATAATAATAAAACAGAATCCAGATAACATAAAGGTTTTGCTGCTCGATGCTGGGAGACTTAACAAAAATCTCCACTCTCTAAAAGCATTCCCTATCCTGGAAAACCTTGATATATATATATATATATATATATATATATATATATATATATATATATATATATATATATGTGTATATATATATATATATATATATATATATATATATATATATATATATGCATCAATACAAAGACCTGGTTTAAGACTGTTGAGCTAAAGGTGGCAGTATCTCCATATTTGCAAAATAAATAAATAAACACTAAATAAAAAGTAAAAAAATAAAATCTTACCTCTAGACTAGTTATGCAATATAATGGTGTGAAACTCTTCCACATTCAACTCACCAAATGGTGACTCCATTATGAGATGCATCACTTACCATGCTGTGGAAGGACACAGTGATGATCAGTTAACTATTAGGTGCCAGGATTGACTACATCATGCAGGCACTCAGGTCCCGTTCTCAAATCCCTGGGTATTAAGCCAAATTACATTATTCTAGGGGACTTCAACTATCCCTCCATTAACTGTAAGATGTATTCATCTTCTTTTACATACACCCAGAGATTTCTGGACTTCACCAACACAAACTGTCTGGACCAGTTAGTCCGCACCTCTACCAGGGGCAATAAAATCCCAGACTTGTTCCTCACCATGTTATCTGCTCCTCCTTCCCTTGTCAGTTTGGACCATAAAATCAGTGTTAAAACATTCATCTTAAGACTGAAGCTAGAAGCATCCACCAATATGTCTGTATTTAGAGATGATGCCACGGCTAATCTACTGAACCTGAGCGATGACCTAGCTAAATTTAATGTCCTCTTCCAACACAGTGATTGTACTGCTGATGTGGAATCCTTTACCACCAAATTCTATGCACATGTGAATAGCTGCAGAGATGCATCTGTTCCTTTCCAAAGTAAATTCAATGCCAAATTCAAAACAAATCCCTACTTGGGACCCCAAATATAAACAGACTCCATACTAAAAGAAAAAAAAACAAATTGCATGCAAAGAAAAATGTAACTTTCAAGATGTAAAAACAGCTCTTACTAAACTTAATAGGGAACTTTGTATCACGATCAGATCAACCAAAGCCAGATATGAAACAAAGATAGCCATCTAGGCAAAGGACAGCCTCAAGGCCTTCTTGAATTACATTTGAAATGTTAAAAGCAATGTTCAGCACTGCACAGAGATAAAAGTAAATGATATCACATACTCTGACTCAGAGGACATATCCAAACTATTAGTGGATAAATTTAGCTCTTCTTTCCTACATTCCCAGATTTCATACCTGCATCTACACCTCCCCTTCAAATCTCCCATGAACAGCTCCTCACTGCACTACCCTGTGCCAAGAACACTGCTTCACTGTGGCTGGATAACATACCAGGCTGCTTACTGGCCAGCCAGAAACAGGACCTTTCTGAACCCTCCAGAGACTACTCAATTTCTGCTTCCAAATAGGCTTTGTGCTGGACAAATGGAAGATAGCAACTGTCATCTCCTTGCATAAAGGTGGGTTATCAACAGACACAGAACATTACAGACTCATAAGTCAGATCAGCCTCATCTGTAAGATTATGGAAAGGATCATTATTGATTTATAAAGACATAGGTACCCTACAGACTCTCGTCCCAAGCCAGTTTTGATTTGTCAAGGACAGATCCTGCCTACCTAACTTGGCTGTCTTCTTCGAGAAGGTTGCCAAAGCAATGGATGAGGACTGATCAGTACATACTGCATATTTAGACCTTGCAAAGATGTTCAAGACCATCCCATGATCAGGTAAATGCTAATCCCTATGTAACTTGTGGGATAGCAAACTGGCTCACAAATATAACCAACGAAATTCCAGTGGGCTGATCTACATTCTCCAAAAGATCTGCCACTAACAGTGTTCCCCAAGGTTCAGTCTTTGGGCTACTCCTCTTTGGCATTTACTTCTCAAAGGTCAAAGATACTGATAAAGGTTGATGGCTCACCAGGTCTGCAGATGACTGTAAACTTGGTACCATTATAAACTCCCTAGAGGCCATCAAGATCCTCAAAGAGGGCCTTTTCCATACCATTAGCTGGTGAATCCAAACTATGGACAAAACCTGAATGCCAAGAAATATATAATAGTATTCTTCAGCAAGCAAGAAGCCCCTTATAAATATCATATTGACAACACACCCCTAAAATCTGATCCAGTAGTTAGAGACCTGGGACCTGATGCAGAAATAAACTGTTCTTTGATTATCACATATCCACTACTGTTCTTTGATCATCACATATCCACTACTGTTAGAAAGTCTTTTTTAATTGCAAAGCTTATTAGTAAGGGTATGGTGTCCCAGTCCAGGGATGTGACCATTCCACGGTATTCTGTACTCATCTAGATGATAACTGAGTATAATGCATCTTTCAATACTTCTGCAAACATTTGACAACTTGAATGCCCACAATGCATTCTTACTAAGAAAAGCAAAGCCTAAATCGTGTAAACTACACGGACCATCTCAAAGCCTTGTCCCACTTCTCAGTATCATACATGAATATATGACATTTGGGTGAAGTTTTTCTTTAAAGTGAAATTTTTCCAAATGCAACATCGTAAACCTGGAAGGTTGAACAGCAAAGACCTTGATTGTGTGGGATCATGGAACAGTGGTGATTGGGGATTTGCTCCCTTACCCACTGTAGTGCAATCTTGGAGTTTGTATATATAATTAGCAGGGGATGTGGGAGGAGCAACAGGGTTTGTCCCCCCAAGCAAAACTCAGATGTTGTATTTTTTTTTTGTTTTTTGACTTTTGATGTTCCTGGTTTGGTCTTTTGACATTCTTGTAAGCTTTCATCCTTCTGATAAGGATATATATATATATATATATATATATATATATATATATATATATATATATGTACAAACTCACACACACACACACACACACACACACACACACACACACACACACACACACACACACACACACACACACACACCCATATACCGTACAATTACGCTATACTGCTCAGACAAGCTCCACGTGGGTTTACAGAGTGGTCCTAGCAGCAGGGAACTCAGAAAAGCGACTACCTTCTGGATTTAAGTATCTTTGCTTTTTTTCACTTGAAATAGCTTCTGTAGCTTACCTTGAACTAGCCTGAACTGTTTTTTAACTGATTGCTGCATTATTTTAAAATCTGCACTTAAAGTTACATTTTAGTCGAATTTGATCGAAAGTTTGCTTGTTTGTTTGTTTAATTTAACTGTGGAGGCTGCCCACTAAAGTGTGCTAGCCTGTGTAACTAATTTATCACTGTTTCTGCATTTTCTGTGTGTTTTTATCAAAAAACAAAAAAATAATCCTTGTTTTCCGCCTTCCTCGACTAGTTTAGACCAGTTTACAGGCATTGCTGTATTCTGGGCTGTGGTGTAGTTTCTGTGTTGTCCATTACCTTACTTGGATATAAGGAAATTTCTTTGCTCACCAGTGGGAGTGGGGAGCCTTGAGCAGCCTACCTGTCCTTGGGGGAAGTGACCTCAGCACAAGAAGCTGTAGTAATTGGTTGTTTTGGACCATTTCTAGCTCTTTTGTAGTTCACTGTTTAAAATCCGCCTCTGGGCATTTTTTTCTGGCTATACTGCTCAGACAAGCTCCATGTGGGTTTACAGAGTGGTCCTAGCAGCAGGGAACTCAGAAAAGCGACTACCTTCTGGATTTAAGTATCTTTGCTTTTTTTTCACTTGAAATAGCTTCTGTAGCTTACCTTGAACTAGCCTGAACTGTTTTTTAACTGATTGCTGCATTATTTTAAAATCTGCACTTAAAGTTACATTTTAGTCGAATTTGATCGAAAGTTTGCTTGTTTGTTTGTTTAATTTAACTGTGGAGGCTGCCCACTAAAGTGTGCTAGCCTGTGTAACTAATGTATCACTTTTTCTGCATTTCTGTATGTTTCTACCAAAAAAACAAAAAAAACAAAAAAATAATCCTTGTTTTCCCGCCTTCCTCGACTAGTTTAGACCAGTTTACAGGCATTGCTCTATTCTGGGCTGTGGTGTAGTTCCTGTGTTGTCCATTACCTTACTTGGATAGAAGGAAGTTTCTTTGCTCACCAGTGGGAGTGGGGAGCCTTGAGCAGCCTACCTGTCCTTGGGTGAAGTGACCTCAGCACAAGAAGCTGTAGTAATTGGTTGTTTTGGATCATTTCTAGCTCTTTTGTAGTTCACTGTTTAAAATCTGTGTTTGCACGGCTTTACGTGGTTGTGCGCATAGCGCAGCGCCGATTAAACAAGGTTAAACTTTTTCTGGCTCCGCCAAGTCTGCTCTTCAAATTTTCCCTTAAGGAAGCTCTACTCCTAGTATAACCAGACTACTCACTGTATTATAAGCCTAGCACTTGTTCTCAATACTTCTCTACTAAGTAAGCACTCTCGTACTAAGTAAAGCACTACATCTACTTACCACCCTGTGAATATCCACTTCCCTTAAAGGTATACCACTCCCTTATACTGTTCTAGCATGTCGAGTGGTAGATTACTGGCGTCGTCTCCAGTTCAGCTGGTCAATCTGGGTATTTTGAGACAATGCTACAATTGTCTCATGTACACAGACAACCCTCTCCTCCTCCCAGCAAACACAAATACATGTGAGAGATGCAACTATATAGCCAAACTGGAGGCTGAACTCTCACAACTCAGGGCTGGCATGACCAGACAGGAGGAGATGGCAACCACACACACAACAATCCCAGTCCCACATAGACCTACCACAACTGCAAACCAAACACATAAAAACACAAAGACATACTGAGGCTCTAATAAAAAACTTACCAAAACAACAGGGGCTCCCAAAGCAGACATCCAAAAATCCACCACCTCAAAACAAAACACATGCAACACATACTTCAATAAATCAGTGTGTCGACCAATCGCAGCCCTTAAGGTCAAACACCTTGCCTGATACACTAGTAATAGGTGACTCCATAGTCAGACACACTGATGTCCCACTGACCAGGCTGAACAAGGAGAAGGTGACTGTGAGCTGTCTATCGGGAGCTAGGATCCGCCACATAACACACGCACTCAGGTCACTCCAAAGCAAGTACAAATATGACTCCGTCATTGTCCATGCTGGTGTTAATGACCTGAGACATACCTCCCTGGACTACATGAAAAGAGACATAGAGGAGCTCTCCGATTATGTAGCCCAGGCTGGTATGACCCTGACCCTGAGCAGCATTTTGCCCTCACCAAGAATGATACCACAATACAAAGACAAGATGATCAGCTTTAACAATTGGCTCAAGTACTGGTGTCATTCTAAGGGGATCCAATGTCTGTCTGCCTGGGATGATATGTTGGACAAGCTTCGCAAGGGATGGCTTACACCTGTCACCACTGGGCTTCCGGATATTGGCTAAGGCTCTTGCCACCCCCATAGTGCCTTTTTTAGGCAAGGCTCAAAGACAAACTCACCTCCTTAGAAACAAAAATGGAAAAAACTAAGGGTAATGCTGCTCAACGCCAGAAGTCTAAATCTCAAGATGCAGGCACTTGATGCACTCCTCAGCATGGAGAACATCGACGTCTGTGCAGTAACTAAAACCTGGTTCAAGGCTCCTGAGAGCACCCCAGCGCTACCAGGCTATACCTCGTATCATGCTTTTCGGCCCCAAAACCCGGGCAGAACCACAAGGGGGAGTGTCCATATTCATAAAGGACACCCACACCTCCAGGTTAGTAGCAACACATGAAGCATCAGAGACCATACAGATGTAACTAACCATAGGCAAAACTGCTATACAACTGGTAGCATGTTACAGACCACACTCCCAATCTCAAGAACCCCACTCAGCCTTCCTGAAGACATTGGAGGATATGAATGTATCACAAAATACCATCATACTGGGAGACTTCAACTACCCAAACTTAGATTGGGTACATTATTCTAGCCCTAATACCCTAGCCCAAAGGTTCCTAGAATTCATAAATTCAAATGCACTGGAACAACTAGTCACCTCTCCCACTAGGGGAGATAATATACTAGACCTGATCATCACAAACATGGGGACAAAATGCTCCACACCGGAAGTATATCCCTCACTGGTGAGATCTGACCACAAACTAATCACCCTGGATATACATATCCCACCTCCACCCCCAGCACAAAAGACCACAGTGAAAAACTTCTCAAAAGCAGACTTCACTCTTCTTAAGACTGAGATGGTATCCTTTAAGCCCACTGTGCCAGTGGATACCACATCCCACAATGCCGAATCCTTCACAAATGCTTTCTATGGACATCTCCAAGAATGCATGGATCATGCAATCCCAAACAAATCCAAGTCCCTCTCCACCAAATGTAAGCGTCCTGTCTGGTGGACCTCTGCCATAAACAAATTGTATAACAAAAGAAGGAAGCTACTGCACGTCAGAGCGAAATCCCATGAAGGGAAGACATCTCTGATCAACATTAGCAGAAAACTACATTCTCTCATAATAGCATCCAAGGCAAACTTTGAGAGAAAAATCGCTAAGGACACTAAAGATAACCACAAAGCCTTCTTCAGCTATGTTAGAAACCTGGGCGGAAACCCTCAGATATGCTCAGAGTTGGTTCACAACAACAAAAAATACACTGAACCCACAGATATTGCTAACATTCTGGCTGACAGGTTCAGTGCAAATTTCTCCCCTCCTTCACCCCCAAAAGAAGAAATACTTATCCCAGCTGAATGTAATCTCCCTGTCATCTCAGATGTCCAGGTGAGAACTGCCCTAAACAAAGCAAAAAACACAGCATCAATGGGACCTGATGGTATCCCGGGGTGCGTGTTACGTGAACTCCAAGAGGAGCTAAACCCACACATAAAAATGCTATTTAACCTTAGCCTTACTTCGGGATATGTACCTGAACACTGGCGTACAGCAACAGTGGTCCCACTCCACAAGGGGGGTGCCTCTACAGACCCTGGAAACTACTGCCCCATAAGCTTAACTATCTTGGTCTGCAAAGCTATGGAAATAATCATTATGGAACTCATAAACAGAGACATAGGGAACCTACAGACACTTGACCCCACCCAGTTTTGATTTGTCAAGGACAGATCCTGCCTACCTAACTTGGCTGTCTTCTTTGAGAAGGTTGCCAAAGCAATGGAATGAGGACTGATCAGTACATACTGCATATTTAGACCTTGCAAAGGTGTTCAAGACCATCCCATGATCAGGTATAGATACACTGTCCCAGCTAAATGCTAATCCCTGTGTAACTTGTGGGATAGCAAACTGGCTCACAAATATAACCAACAAAATTCCAGTGGGCTGATCTACATTCTCCAAAAGATCTGCCACTAACAGTGTACCCCAAGGTTCAGTCTTTGGGCTACTCCTTTTTGGCATTTACTTCTCAAAGGTCAAAGATACTGATAAAGGTTTATGGCTCACCAAGTCTGCAGATGACTGTAAACTTGGTGCCATTATAAACACCCCAGAGGCCATCAAGATCCTCAAAGAGGGCCTTTTCCAAACCATTAGCTGGAGAATCCAAACTATGGACAAAACCTGAATGCCAAGAAATATATAATAATATTCTTCAGCAAGCAAGAAGCCCCTTGTAAATATCATATTGACAATACACCCCTAAAAACTGATCCAGTAGTTAGAGACCTGGGACCTGATGCAGAAATAAACTGTTCTTTGATTATCACATATCCACTACTGTTCTTTGATCATCACATATCCACTACTGTTAGAAAGTCTTTTTTAATTGCAAAGCTTATTAGTAAGGGTATGGTGTCCCAGTCCAGGGATGTGACCATTCCACAGTATTCTGTACTCATCTAGATGATAACGTAGTATAATGCATCTTTCAATACTTCTGCAAACATTTGACAACTTGAATGCCCACAATGCATTCTTACTAAGAAAAGCAAAGCCTAAATCATGCAAACTACATGGACCATCTCAAAGCCTTGTCCCACTTCTCAGTATCATACATGAATATATGACATTTGGGTGAAGTTTTTCTTTAAAGTGAAATTTTTCCAAATACAACATCGAAAACCTGGAAGGTTGAACAGCAAAGACCTTGATTGTGTGGGTTCATGGAACAGTGGTGATTGGGGATTTGCTCCCTTACCCACTGTAGTGCAATCTTGGAGTTTGTATATATAATTAGCAGGGGATGTGGGAGGAGCAACGGGGCTTGTCCCCCCAAGCAAAACTCAGATGTTGTATTTTTTTTTTGTTTTTTGACTTTCGATGTTCCTGGTTTGGTCTTTTGACATTCTTGTGACCATTCATCCTTCTGATAAGGATATATATATATATATATATATATATATATATATATATATATATATATATAAATATATATATATATATATATATATATATATAGATATATACATACACACTCATACACACACACACACACACACACACACACACACACCCATATATGAAACTAATTATATAAACACATATATATCACCTATACCTATTATCTCTATCTATCTATCTATCTATTTATGGGTCCACTTCATATGATCAAACTTTCAAAAGTTTGACTTTCATATGGCCGAGACCATGTGATCGAACTTTTGAAAGTTCAATTGTTCCTAATGGAGATCTCCATACAGCACGGAATGGGAAGATTTTCCTTTTCCGCACTGTAGTGCGATCACGGAGTTAGTATATATAAATAGCAGGGGGTGTGGGCAGTACTGGGGGGGGCTTTCCCCCCTGCTAAAACTGTTCGGGTAATTTTCTTTCTTTTTTTTTACTTTTTTATTAGATGTTCGAACTTTCAAAAGGTCGATCATATGGTCTCGGCCATATGAAAGTCGAACTTTTGAAAGTTTGATCTTCCAAAGTAGACCCATATATATATATATATATATATATATATATATATATATATATATATATATATATATATATATATATATATATATATATATATATATATATTTTTTATGCATAGGTTCCCAGGTCTCTAACTACCAGATCAATTTTTAGAGTTTTATATATATATATATATATGTGTGTGTGTGTGTGTGTGTGTGTGCGTGTGTGTGTGTGCGTGTGCATGTTTATATATACTGTATGTCTGTGTGTGTGTGTGTGTGTGTGTGTGTGTGTGTGCGTGTGTGTGTGTATGTATATGTGTGTGTGTGTGTGTGTGTGTGTGTATGTGTGTGTGTGTGTGTGTGTGTGTGTATATATATATATATATATATATATATATATATATATATATATAGTCACACACACCACCGCAGAGACACATAAGAAAATCATTGTATTTTGCAAGTACCAATTGTACAAGAACATGTGTGTTGTACCTTTAAGAAGCATTTCTAAGACCTGAACATGCATATAAATAGCAAGCACATGTTAGCTTAATGCCATTTTGTGTGTGTACATCTATGCATGAGACAACTAGTTTGTATATATATTAAAGTTACTTAGCTTCATTTCTAATGTGTTTGTACATAATAAAGCTACTTGAACAGAACCCATAATGTTCGTCTACTTCATCCTGACTAGACAAGCGGTGTCAGAACCGGGATTCCAGAGACTGGTTTTCAGACCCATGAGGTACAGAGTTGACGGGGAAGGCAAACTAAGTGAACTGAGAGCAAAAAAGGACCAGAAGTGAGCTAAAGGTAATGAAACTTGCACAAATGATTTATTTATTAAAAAAAGATAAAAACAGAGCATTACAAGGGCACAAAACGCATTACTAAGCAAATGAATAGCACAAAAATGTTTATTAAGGAAATGAGAAGTGTAAAAAGCTTATTAATCAGATAAACTTGAAATTAAGATATTTGAAAAAAAACAAGCATCAGAAAAGCACATAGGGGGTTTACCTCAAAATTGCAAAACAAGCATGTTTAAAGTAAAATGGGCATGTTTAGAGTCAAAATGAGCACAAGAAGATATAGTGAGCATGAAAAGAGATTAAGTGAGCAAAATGAATAAAACAAAGGCAAAAAGGGCACATTAAGTATAAATAAAGCAAGGAGACAGCATTTTTTGAGAATTACTGTATTTTTGCATAAACTACTACTTTGCATTGATTGCAGCTCTGAATAGTATAACTAGAGTTATTTGAAGTATCTCAAAGTGTGTAATAGTGCTTACAGTGTGTGTTTATTACTGTGCATTTATTCTGAAGAGTTTGTTGTGTGCAAAGTGCCACTATGTCATAAAGTGCAGTCACATATAGCCATTTTGAAAGTTTATTGTGCTGTGTGTGTCTGTTTGCAGAGTTCCACTATTACAGAGTGTTTCTTGCACAATACAGAGTTGTTTAGCAAAGTACAGCCATTTTGGGGTAATTTCATGGTGCTGTGTACTGTTTATTCACAAAGTGCAGTTACTTTGAAATGTTTCTTATTTTCAGCTTCTTCCTCCCAGTTTATTTGTACAGTGCACTTATTTGAAATGTTTCTTACACTGATAAGAGGTGATTTCAAGAGTATTACAGTGACTGGGAAATGTATTTTGCAAAGTTCAGTTATACAGAGGCTTGTTGTGCTACTCGGCATAGTTACAAGTACTGGCATAAATTTCAGGTATATGCATATATGTATGTGTTTGTGCATACTGACAAAAGTCTTCACTGAGATGTATTAATATGGCAGATGGCTTTTGAAAACCACTACCACTTGTATTTGATCAGAATGTTGCAGAGAACTGGAGAATATTTGAACAAGAGTACAATATATTCATACAAGCAGCTTATTCTGATAAAGATGCATGCACCAGGTCATTCATTTTGCTAAACCTAGCAGAGTCAGAGGCCATTGAAAGGCAGCGTTCATTTGTATATGCACCAGCAGTGTATGAAGGTGAAGGGGAAATCATATTATTGTACGGGCTGAATCAAGGGAAAACCCCGAGTGTTTGAAGATCAAATTCAGAAAGATGTGTAACTCCCAGAGCAATGTTACATTAGAAAGGCATTTGTTTTACACAAGAGATTAAAAGCAAGGAGAAACTTTTGCAGCTTAAATTACTGACCTGAGGAACAAAGCTAAAACATGTAGGTTTGGTGATTTAAAAGATGAGTTAATAAAGGACAGGCTTGTGTGTGGTATTAATAATGCTGCTGTGAGAAAGATTTTGCTTTGTGACAGTGATTTAATGCTGAGCAGAGCTATTGAGATTTGTCAAATCTATGAAGTTACAGAAAGGCACACGAATATGCTTGTAAGTGATAAGAGCATGATTTCAGCAGGCTTCAGAACAAATGTAGACAGTATGTGATATGTGGCAGGCAGAAACAGACCTAAGCACATGGCAGCTGTAGCCCCTGTGGGTGTGGTAAGGAAAACCCATAATCTTACAGCAAGTTCTAAGACTAGTTCAGTTAAAGGAGCATGCTCAGTGCAGTACAAGAGTGAGTCAGCAAAACCCAAGTCAAGCTTTATTGTTAACTGTTGCAATTGTGGTGCCAACTATGAGTCTAAAAGAAAAAAAGTGCTTAGCAGTTGGTCAGCAATGTCACAAATGCAAGAAATTGAACCATTTTCAAAAATTTTGTAAATGAAGTATACCTCATACTGTTATAAGGAAGGGTCATTTGAAAAAGCAAATTGATCAAGTTGAACTGCAACAGTCTGCTTTCTATGTAGATGGTGTGTCAGTAATTGGTGAGATAACTGATGCAGTGGATTTATTAGCAAAGAATGAAATAGTTTGTATTGTTCTGATCAATGGTAAACCCACTGAGCTCAAAGCAGACACTGGTTCAAAGTGTAATGTTATGTCTGCAGATACCTTTGCTAAAGTGAGAGCTGGTGAACAACTAAATGTGACCAGTTGTGCAAAACTTTTTGCTTATGGAGGTGAAGAAATTCAAACCGAAGGCTCAGTAGTGCTTTCATGCTATGTGGCCAAGAACTGTTATAGCTTATTATTTTATGTAGTGCAAAGACCTGTGCAGTCCTTACTTGCTCTCAGAGACAGTTTGAGAATTAATTGGCTTTCTTTTACCAAAGATATTCATCAAACATATCCCAGTTCCAGCTTCACTAACAGTATTTTTTTAGAGTGTGCTGATGTTTTCGATGACAAGTTGGGCAAACTTCCAGTTGTGTATTCTATGAAGTTAGACCCAGAGATCAGTCCAGTGGTCAGGGCAGCAAAAAAGTTCTGTTAGCTATGCAGCATAAAGTTAAAGCTCAGTTGGACAAAAGGGTGCAGCAAGGTGTAATTTGTCCAGTTACAGAAACTACTGAATGGGTGTCGTCCATTGTAGCAGCTCACAAAAAAGGCTCAGGTGAAATCAGTATATGGATTGACCCAAAAGATTTGAACAAAGCATTAAAAAGACCTCATCATGCCATGTGTACAGCTGATGAAGTTACAGCTCTAATACCGAGTGACACTGTTTTTTGTCTTAGATGCAAAAAGTTCATTTTGGCAAGTGATGCTTGATCTCAAATCTTCATCACTGACTACATTCAGTACCCCATTTGGAAGATACAGATTTCTCAGGATGACATTTGGAATAAATTTTGCAAGTGAAGTCTTTCAGCATGCAATGGAGCAAATTATTTCAATTTATCTTTGTGCAATAATACTGGATGATTTGTTAGTTGGAGGCAATGGTGAAGCAGAGCATGACAGAAATCTTAATTTCTAGACACAGCACGTGAAGTTAAATTGAAGCTCAACCCTCTAAAGTGTACATTCAGACTACCCGAAGTTACATATGTAGATTATTTATTTACTAGCATTGGTTTGAGATCTGACCCGTCTAAGCAAGCAGCCATTCGTGAGATGTCAGCACCATAAATAGACTTAAAAGTATAAGTAAAAGAAAAAGTCATGGACATTCAGAATTGCTATTTAGCTGAAACACCTGATATCTTTAAAGGGTAATTTGCATATATCCCATGTTTCCTCTTATACAAGAGGTTTAAGGTGTCACATAGTGGAAAGTCTAGCTTTGCTTGATTTTTCTTTTTGTGTTTTTTAACCAATTGGTTTTCCTGTGTGAACTTCTTTTCTCATTGTTTTAGTTTGTTAGTTGGGATATTTTGTAGACACCCTAATGTTTATGGATATCAGTTGGGTATAACAACCCTGTGTTTCCAACGTCAAACATTTCTATTTTGTTGTGTTGATGATGTCATAAGAAGTCAGAAACATGCATGCCCACAGTTAGAGGGTTTGGCTTTATTGGCCTGAAATTGTCCATAAATAGACTTAAAAGTATAAGAAAAAGAAAAAGGCATGGACATTCATAATTGATATTTAGCTGAAACATCTGATATCCTTAAAGGGCAATTTGCATATATCCCATGTAGCCTCTGATTTACGTGGTTTATGGTATCACACAGTAGAAAGTCTAGCTTTGGTACATTTTTCTTTTTGTGTTTTTTAACCAATTGGTGCTGGAAGACCAGAAAACTGTGGGTTCTCTTCCCATTTCAGGTGTATGGGTTGCTGAGGTTGCAGTGTATCATTACTGGTAGGGTGCTATACTCCCAGGTCTGTTGTCCTTTAGATGAGATGTTAAAAGGAGGTGCCATCTGCATGAGTTAGTGGAAGGCCCAGCTGCATGAGTTAGTGGTAGCTCAGATTGATGTGAAAGATCCCATAATACTGATTAAAAAGAGGAGGTGTCCTTTATATACAAAATAACTATTATTTACAAAATGTTTATATATTTACAAATATTTACAGATGTACAAACACATATTCATAATTTTCTATACAGTCATGGTAAATTTTCATCCATGTTAGACCCTACTCCTTTTTCCATAACCACCATCTGATTTTACTTAATATTGTTGCTAAAATCTATTACCATTAAACATAATTTCATTTATTCTTTCATTCCATATAACACATATAACATGATATAAATCTATTCTTTTGATATATTCTTTACTTCTATTCTTATAATATCCACATTTAATCATATCCATGTTTATTTTATCCACTTATTTTATATCTTCAAAAAATCTTCTTTACATAGTTTGCCCCATACATTTTTTAACCATAATATAATAACATTTAGCTATAGTGCAATTATAGTAGTGCTGCTGTTCAGTTTTGTTATTTTCTTACAGCACTATTCAGAAATCTTTTGTTACCCATTTATTTGTGTGAATATTTTTTTGCTTAAGAGAATGCAGTTTTGACTAAAATGTCCCAAAGCTTGCAGCACAATGTTTCCTAAAAAAAAAACTATTCTAATCATATGCTGTTAGAGTCATTTTAGGCCTATCATAATACCTTATAAAATAATGTTCTTTCTTGTCACCATTTATTATCTATGTCCTCTTCATTATTTTTTCCTCATCTAATTTTCTTCTAATTCTACTACTTCTAAAATTTCTTCTCTTTGTTCATTGTCTTCTCTTTCTCTTTCTTTTTCCTTACTGTTATTTTCATATTTACAATCCATCCATAAATGTCCAATGCTATTACATTTATAACATTTCAGTTAACTTTTTTGCATCATCCCATTTCCCCATAAATATAGCATTTTCTTTTGTCACAGTTACTTATCAAATGTCCTTCTTTTCTACAAAAAAAAAGGGCTGTTCCCAGTGTTTTACAACACCCATATTCCTCTCCACAGTTATCATGTTTGATGTATGTATATTTTTTCTCCTTCTATTATTAACACAATATTACAATCCCAGCCACCAGTCCATAAACCCCTTTTGTCATAAACTTTTGCAATGTCCAGTACTTCTTTACATAAAGCTTTTAAATGTACTTCTTTCAAAGTCTTTCTTTCTACCCTTGTTCGAAGTTGTACAGGAATCTTATTTTTTGCTTCCCCATTAAATGCTTTTATCACATAAAGATTCCATGAGTAACAGACTTTCTTTTTTCATATTCTCTAATAAAATTTTCCATTGAAAAAACAGTCTCAAATATAATGTCACAAAATGTCTCTTCATTAATAAGAATAAATGCTCTCACATCATGTGCTTTTATACTCAAAGGAGCTATTAAATTGCCCCATACTTCATACCTGTCCATTTCTTTGTCTTCCCTACTTTAAATCCTTACCATGAACTTCTGTTTTTCATTTTCTTCTGCCTTCTTTTCTGCTACTCCACTTTGTCCTACTTTTACTTTTTTTGCATGTTTTCTTTTCCATGTCATCACTATTCTTCAGGATTGTCTCTGCATCCTCCTTTTGTATTTTCACTATGATGTCCCTTCCAGGAAGCATCCCCTTCATTTTCTGTCTCAGTCTGCACCACCATTTCTTTAAGTAAATCATCCCACAACCCTCAAAACTAGAGGGTTGTAGTTATACATTCATCATTTGCTGAGTCATCTACATCAAACAGGTTTCTTTGAAACATTTCCTCAGAATCCAGCACACATTATTCAGTCTCAGTATTTGCTTCCTCCTTCATTTCTTTCACTACTACGTCACCTCCTTCTCTCTCTCCATCTGTCACTTTGTTTCTCTGGGCCACCTCTGTTCTTGGAATGGAAACAGGAAGTGCTCCTCCAAAATGTGTCCCTCTCACAACAATGATTAGGGGAAGTCCCCTGATGCTTTGGCCAAAGTTCCCCTAATGGTAGATATATTACTTTGGGTCTTCCTTGAAAATTGGCCTCTGGCTTAGTTAGACTAACACTTTCAACAAAGGATAAAATAAAACAAATACATTAAAAAAGTCATATCACTCTTCCTTGTGTGTGAGCACTAATCATCTACTTACTCTTAAACAGTTGCATGCTCAGCCATGGGCACCTCACAGAAATTACCCAAAATGTAGAAAAAAAAATCCCCACATCCTCCACCAAGGAAGGAGAGGCAACATTGGCTACTAAACAACCCCTTCTCCCTCTGACTGCCCCTTCAACATCTAGGACACCAAGTTGCTGGCAGTAGTACTGTGTTTTTCCAACATATGCATTAATAAACAATGAAAGTCATAATTCAGATATTATGAATAAGATATTTAGTCTGTATTTCTACCTAATAGTAGTGTGTGTGTGTGTGTGTGTGTGGTGTGTGTGTGTGTCTGTGTGTGTGTGGTGTTGCTAATATGGCACACATGTCTAATATGTGAATTAAAAGTAAATGTGACTGATTATCAGCTTAGCCTGCTTACTGTGTAGGTTATTGTGAATACTAATGGATTACATGGTAATATTGTAAAGCATGCTGCTATGATGTCTGGATGGTCACTGCCATTTAATAACTTGGCAGCCCAGTATCTGTAGTAATCTGTCACAGAAATAATATTTTTAAGTGCATACATTTTATGTGTACTATACCTGATGCTCCCATATGTTGTTAAACCTGACCAAAAATGACACCTATAAATGCAGACTTAACTGTCCATGTAGGAAGTAATGATCTGTGTAAACACATGCATATAGTTTGTAAACATATTATCTGACTGCATCTAACTATCTTATTATGTTTTCAATTGTGTCACTGAGAAGGTGAAACATTTATTAGGTAAAAAGTTAAAGGAACAATCTAGTGTATATGCAAAGGGGATTAAGCGGCTTATGGGGGTACAACAATGCTTAGCCTGAACATTTACTTGTCTGCCCTAACAGGGATATTTTCTCAGCTTAGTGATACAGAAATGGATACATGTACACATGCTTAAGATATCAAGTGTTCAGTGTATGTTGTTGAAAGAGCTCAGGACATTCACTATTTTGTGTTATTTATGGGTGCATTCACAGCCTATATAGGTGATATCTAGCCATGGTGTACAGCATATGTGGAAGGAGGAATAAACTTTTGGTAGGCACAGACTTGTATTGCTACATTCTCCTAGATAATATTAAAAACATGTACATACCTGTTTATATTCTGTCTCGGAGACACTGAAGAAGTTATGCATCATTTATAGCTGTTGAAGTACACAGCCAGGTAGTAGGAATATTTTTCAAACAAGTAAGCCTATCAAGAAGCAACTTGCAAGCAGTTCTGTACTGAGTCTGTTAATTGACAACCTCATAAACATTTTTTGACAAGGAAGCCATATTGTTTATCAGAAATGTAGCCAACTGAGTACTGCTAATGACACACTTTCTGTGGGCATAGTTACAAATGTTTGAAAACCTTCAGAATGAAAATGTAATATTGTAGTGACCTTGACAGCAATACATTGTACTGTGTGAAATGATGGAGCACTTTTCAGGGATTGCTTCCCTCTTCTCTACTGTGGTGTGACTGAAGAGTTGCTATATACAATTTAGGAGGTATGGGGGATGTAAAGGGGATTCCTCCCCTCAAAAAACATTTTTTGCGTTTTCATAGTGCTTTTACCTCAATGGTTTTGATAATTCGTTTTTGGAAATGGGTGGGTTGAATGAATGTGCTTCAATTACTCATAGTTAAATCCTATCTGTGTACAGGTGCATGCAGCATGATGACCTGTGGCAGCTCACCAGTGCCACAGTTAACAACAGGTTGCATATTTGTGCAGATCCCCAGACAGCTTGTTCATGTGAACAGAAACATATTTTTCACAGGCAATAAAGTATCCTACAAAGCATTACTGTGTGTGACATATGCTGCTGTTTCCTGAAAGACTGATGCTAGAATATTAACCGTGTGGTCTAGTTTCTTGTTTACTACTGCAGAATATGAAAGCAGAATTGAAGAAGGTGTCAGTATATCACAGTGTACCTGCCTTGTTATTTCATTATATTATGAGCACAAATGTTGTATGGTGTCATAAGTTAAGCAGGCTTTTTTCTTTATTCATATGAAATTGTTCCTTAGGTCAGAAAAGCTGCAGTAACTCACAAAAAATTCTGCAGGTATTTCAGTAATGAAAGAGCTTGCCTGATAAAGGAGCTCTGTGTTTTTTGAGATATGTATTCTCTTTTCAGCCTGGGTTTTGTAAAAACAAATTTACCCAAGCAGATGTTATATAAATCAGACAATGATTTTCATGCGAGTTATATACAGTAAATATGTCAAGGATGGAACTATACCATCTACTGTCATTTTTGTCATTGATAACTGAGAATTAGTCAAGGTTTTCTAATAAAAAAAAAATGTCTTGGGCTAAATAGATTTATATTCTCTCAAAATATGAAGTACATTTTCTCTAGATGTGCTTTCACATAATATAAAGTTAGGTGAATGCATTTTTCTCAGAGTTGCCAGTATACATCTCAACCTCTTAGCACAAGGAATCTGGACAATACCAAAAAGAATGGGGGGAGGCAGAAAAATAGGAAATTTTTTTTAATACTGCTCTTATAAACTTAGAAAGTTGATAGAATAACAGGTTTCACATTAGCATGCATTTTCTGTAGGGTATGAAGTCTGAATCTTAATTGCCTGCCATTATTTAATAACTTCAATTCTCAATAAATTACGTGAAAACCACATTTTTATGAGGAACAAAGCAACATTATGAGGCAAAAATCTGCACAGTTGTGAGCTATGCTACCGGCTTGTTATGAATCAGGTGTATATTGTATTTGAATCTGAACTGTTGGTGTATAAAGTTAGATAAGTGTTATGCTGTATTGTCATCTGTTCTGGATATTTATTTCTTTTAATTGAAAATGAAATTGCCAATAATGTGCAATATATGTACCTGAGTAATACGTTAAATCAACAACTGAAATATAGAGAAACAGCAGAAATGCTTCTTTTGGGTAATTTAACTAACATTTGACTAACTTTAATTTACTGATATCATTCTTAACAGACTGTATAAAGTTTGGAGAGCCATCCTAATTAAGTTTTACTATAGCGCAGCACTTTTTTAATGACTGGTGCTTTCTACTTCAGTATTTGAAATTATAATATAATCATTTGTATGCTGCAAAAATCTCGCATAAAGGTAAGTGCAAAAGTCTTGGTTCATTTTTGTTATATTATTAGAATTATCAATAACAGCTTGTAATAGCAGAAATTCATTGAACAAACCTTGTTTATTAATGAATTTATAAGCATCAAGTAATAGTACCTTGATATATGATGGAAGGTTTGTAAAAAAAAAAAAACGGATGTTTTGTCAATGAAAGGAATTGGTTTCTGCAAAATACGTGTTATTTCTATGTGTGATATAATTGTTATTATCCAAAAAGGAGTACTGCTGGAATCTGCATGGAAATTAACTGAGGAAATAAATAGTTTATTCTTGAAAGAGTGTAGAAACGTGATACATTGGTAATTTTAAACTCCTTTATAGCCCTGGCTCTGCTAAATTACACAAACTTATTCATGGATTGATACTATTCCAGAGAAATGTGAGATAATTATGTTTGTGATTCTGAAGGATTCATGTAAATATGTGTTACTGAATTATGGCAGAAGTAGAAGATTCTAAGGAATATATTATTTTTAATTGCAGATTATCTACTAAACAGACTAAATTTAAATTTACTTCATGTTTTGATTTTATTCAAAGTCGAGTTAAAGATGTTATTGACAGAAGTACAAGTATTAAATATTAACTTTAATTTGTGGTATTTAAGGTCATTTAATACAATATTTATACCCAACATCAAGGGTGAATGTAAATTATGTTGCAAGGGTGAATGTAAATTATGTTGCTGTTGATGTCTTTAAGGGGGAGAGAGTTGATTTGTCGTTTAGTTTATATCTGGATGCTCTGTTGTAATTAATGATTAACTTGCTTGCTTTCATAGCCAGCCTTCGGCATAGGTCAACTAGACGACCGCCTAGGGCTCCGCTGTAGCAGGGGCACTTTTCCAGTTAATTGGATGGTATAGGTATGCCAGGATGGGGGTACCAGGTGTTGTGGAGGGGGTGCTGTGGAGCCCTTTTGCCTAATGCACCAGTTGACCAAAGGCTGGCCCTGCTTGCTTTGTGGTGAATGTTTTTTACTTATCATCCTGTGTAAAAGCTCTAAATAGGAAGCTATCCATCTCCATACAGTCTCTTTTAAACACATGCAAATTATCTCAGAAACAAATAAAAGGTGAAAATATCCAAAGAAGACTAGGATAAAAGTAGTCTCGCTAAACACAAGTTTAAATAAAAATGGGTAGTCTGAAAGCCAACATATTGATATTTGTATATAAATAAACACAGTCTGAAAGCATTGACTCATTCAGTATCCACTGTTGTCCACTTCCTTACCCTGCTCTACAACAGGCAGAACAGGCAGTGTTGTCTCAATATTTACATTAGCCTACATCAAAGCAAGAATAATAGAACAAAAATCCTATAAGCAGAATGAGAAAACTGATATACTGACAGCAAATAATACCAAATATTATTGGATTTCATTAATCAAGGTAAGTTAGAATGAACTCTTCATTCTCTGTCTAGGGGTAACGACAGATTTGATAATCAGAAGCATTGCTTCTAAATGATCTCCTGCCACACTTCTCCCCTCATAAAGACCACAATACTTTGATGTTTAACCTAAGAACTGGTGCTCTCAAATCAAGAAAGAGCTCCTTGATTCTGGTCTAAGCTAAACATAACTACAGGCCTTGCTAACATAGACTGGGGTATAATATTAATTGAATATCTGTTATACTACAGGATGCTTACAATAATTTTGATGACATTACTAAGTGCTATATCCCGAAATATATATTGGTAAGGCATAAAATATTGATACACAAAGCAATAAATCATTATCTTGGAACCTCTAACTCAATAATCTATACAACAGGATTAAATATTATGCAATAAAAGGTAATCAGTATTCCTAAATATGAACACTGGTGGGACACCCCAGTTTGCGTGCCCATTGTAAATTGAGTATATACTAATAGGACGAACTATAGTTGAATGACAAGACTTTCTAACATGAAATGTTGAAAAAAAAAACTATCTTGAAATATTTGCAGAAAGACAGAGCAAAATGTTAAAACAAAAAAAAGGAATTTCTGCAAAATGCTGGACAGTTGAAAGGTATAATACTGCAAATATGAGCAACTGTAATGTTTTTAAGCTTATCCTCACCTGTGCAGACTTTAACAGACTGCCCTTCACTTTTCTTATATATTTATCCTGTCCTTCATAAACGTTTCTTACAAATAATACCTGTAGAGTTTCAAGAAATAAAAAGACAGACTAAGAGGAGAATTGATATGAGAAGGCTGTTACCACCACAGTTCCCTAGCACTGTACTGACATACTGTGTAAGTGTGCAGACCTAGGTAACATACTCATGTGCAGTGCATCTCTACAGAAGGAAGAAAGCAGAACACTAAAGCATTATTGTGCAAAGACATTTTTTAAGGACGGTAAGCACTTTCTTTCTTAAATAATGTCATTGTATAATAGCGATAACCCACTCGTAAATGTGGATATCACAAGATTGCGCCACAAGTGGCATTGTTTGATCATTTGGGCTTCGCCCTTGTAATCAAACTACACCAACTGTGGGTAAATCCTGTGATACCAACATGTAGTTGTGGGTTACTGCTAAACTATACCAATTTTTAAAGCAATCTTATCTCAGTAAAAACTCCTGTTCAACCATATTATAAGAAGATATTACTGAACTACTCAAAGTTGTGGTATTAGACTATGAAATTAGACTAGAATTTAAAACAGAGAACAACAATAAGATGTTATATAATTATATTTCTAAACTAAAGAGGTAAAACAGCAAATGAGATAGGATTTCTGTATACAATAGTAATATCCAATCCCCAGTTAACAGCAGACACTAAGGAAAATTCTGTGTTATATTCAAAAAATGATGTCTATAAGTATTATATCTTTTCACACAAAACATGATCTCCTCAACATAACGCACACAATTATAACCATGGCATTAAAACTTACAAACACCAGCTTCATTAGAACTAGACATACTCAACAATTTCCAACAGAACATAACAAAACAGCAAAATCTTCAGAAGTCAGGAATCGAAAAACAGGAACCAAGTCAAATCCAAAAGCAAATTCTATTTATTCTCCAGCTCGGTGTAACCCACCTTCAAGATACTACATGCTCACTGAAAGAATGGATATATATATATATATATATATATATATATATATATATATATATATATATATATATATATACACTCAGCAATTAATTATTATTCAGTCCACAGGGTGTCATTGTATTTATTTCAAAAAAAAAAAATACTTTCCTTATATTGTAATATATATTTCAAAGCATTTTTCATTACAACAAAGACATTTCACACTTTCTAAAACTTCCTGTTAAAAAAAAAAGCATCACTATTATGATAAACAAAACTAAAATGTATTAATTTAATTTATTTTCTTTTATGTCTTATGTCTCTAATGTGCTCACCTGTAATGTTAATATAATTAAATGTTCTAACTATATTCCTACAAACACTGCATCTACTGCAACGTCTTTGTACCAATTCTTAGTGGTCTCTTGGTACAAAAAATTGGCATTACAAAATAACATAAGGGTTAGGCTATTACAATTTTGTACTCTTGCAAATAAATCTGTTATAACAGTAAACACTCTAGAAATCTGGTCTCAAGCTGTAATGGTCCCCATAAATAAGGAAGGTATTATATCAGGCATAGACAATTACAGATTAATCATCCTCTTTATGCAAATTATACAGTGTGTAATAATAATAAGTACTGCGGTGGTGGTGCTGCGGTAGCGTTATCACCTCACAGTAAGACGTTGTCCTGTTCGGTTCTCAGCTAAAGCGTCTTCTGTGTGGAGACATGCATGAATGCGGGTACCTTCGTTGAAGGTTATACGTCAGGGCTGGCAACTCGGTACATAAAAATCTGCTGCCAATCATTAGCGGACCGGAGTTCCGCTGTGGTGTCCCCTAACTGGGAAAAGCCGAAAGATACAACATACAGTGTGTAATAACTGAACTTATCCTGAAAAATGTTGGCATCTTTCTATTAATTGGATTGAAATAATGGCTTTGTTAAGGATAAGGCATCCCTGCATAAGCTGGCAGACGTATCATTAACTATAGATGAGGAAATGATGGCATTTTTAAAGTGATAACATTGGCACTAGTTGGGAGACTAACCACACATAATGCATTCTTAGATTTTGCAAAAGCATTTGAAACTATTCCCTGTAAAGACAATGGAAATAAAGCTGCTCACTTCACAGTTAGGGGAGGACTAAAATAAGACCTGTCTAAGCCTGGCCTATTTCAACCTGTACCTCTCTTATAACAAGCAGAGCCTGGACGAGTTCCAGTAAACTTATTCTTAAAATTAACATAACTTTGTTGTATCTTTTGGCTTTTCCCGGTTAGGGATCCCCACAGCAGAGCTCCGGTCCGCTAATGATTGGCAGTAGATTTTTACATACTGTGTTGCCAGCCCTGACGTACAACCTTCATCGAAGGTATGCCTATTCATGCATGTCTCCACACAGAAGACGCTTTAGCTGAGAATCGAACAGGACATCTTACTGTGAGGCGACAACGCTACCACAGCACCACCACCGCAGTCCCTTACAGAAGAAAATGTGATGGATTTATTACCTAATGACTTGGGATAGATGTATTACCTAATGATTACCAAAATACTTTGGAAAGATTACAGAATTAATTACAGAAAAGGGGACAGATTTATTATCTAATGAATAGTAAAACACTTTGGAATAAAACTTGCTACTAATAGTAACATTAAGCACCTGAGTACAATATCATATTTAAAAATAAAACTGATAAACATATGGACAAGTGAAAATGCCAACAAACTGTAACAGCAATCAAGTTTTTTGATGGGCAATGGAAGTTTGACAATAAAAGTAATGAATCCTGAAACCCTACAGTACTAGAATACCAGATGTTTTATTTATTTATAATATTAAAAAAACACTCACTGAGCTATCCCCCTCTACAAAGAATAAATGAATAAACAAAAACATGATAAGGCAGCTTATACAAATAGCCAACATAAAATAATAGCATTAAATATATACAAAGGTACTAAAAGCAAAAACTGTACTACATACCACCTCTGCCCTTCCTCTTCATGTAAGGTTAGGAAGATTTTTCTAAAAAAAAAAAAGTGGAATGTCAGGGATTTCCTAATAGCAGCCTCAGTGCTACATTATCATATCTGTGAAAGAGCTAATTCTAAAGGATCTGAGGTGAGGTAAGCAAAGATATACTGAGATGCTTCCAAATGGGCCTTGGAATAGCTAACTACCCCCACAAATTGAGAGACCTAATGGGTTCATAGAGAAACAAAAGCTCTTTTACATAAGCAAGTCCTAGGCTGTGCAAAGGTCCAGTAGGTCAGAGGTGTGGTATACGCAAACCTGGCACTGACTAGCAGCTAGTTCAAATCCCACAGCAAAGGGCTAACATGGCAGGAGTGAAAATTTCCAGTCAAACACCATGCTGTAGAATTCTTCATCCTATGCAGCCATGTCCGACCCCCATCCTATGGTGCAAGATAAGGGGTACTGCAGTCATCCTGGCAGAGCAACATTAGCAAATGGATTACTGTAGCCAAGTCCAATGAACGAATAAAACTATAGTTCAAGGTAATGTTTTATAGGTGAAAATAAGGCATCAACAGCTGACATGTGGTCCTTCTTTGCCAGCTTGTCATCAAAACTAATGCCCAGAGTGTGGAAATAAGCAGCAAATTCCACATCAAAACTCATGCCCAAATTGTGGAAATGAACAGCAAATTCCACATCAAACTCATGCTTAGATTGTGTAAATTTGTGGCAAATTCCACTCTGTTTCTCGAGTATATTATGGGAAACTGCAGATGTGCACAAGCAATGGCTCTATCTTTGTTGGGTTGACCATAAACCGACTCTTCCTTATGCAGTGGATAACTAACTCCGAGAGTTTTCAAGAGTGGTAAACTCTGGATTCCTGAGTTCCAGAGAGGTAAATCTACATGTCTTCAACAAACAAATGATAAAACAGAACTCTCTCTCTCGAATAACCTCTCTGAGGAGCAGTTATGAATAACCATGGCACCTAGAATGTTGATCTCTGAGGTACTCTGTGCTCCAAAGGGGGGCTGCTAGAGGACTTTTCTCCTGAAATTAATCACATGAGTGGCTTAAAGTGTAGGACACATACCAACTAAGAATGGTGAAACAGTAATCTTTAAGAGGCTTAGTCAAGATGACATGGTCAGTAGTGCCAAAACCTCGAGAGATTAAGGAGAACAAAAATGGAATATAACCTTTGTTGTCTAGCTATGAGCAAATTAGGAATAACCTGAATAAAGGCTGACTCAATGCTGTGTCTAGATTCAAAACCAGACTGACATGGTTCACAGAGGCCATAAACAGTTTATGTCTATACATAAACAACATTTGTTTACATAAACACCATTCTTAATAACCTTACCTATAAAAGAAAAGTTAGGGATAGGGGTGATAATTGTTAAGGAATATCACATTCAAAAATATTTTTCAGAGATGACTAAGGCTTCTTATAATGCCGCTGGGACAGCCACCTCTCTCAAAGAGGATGAAACAATTTGAACAATAATTGGTCCCAGTGACTCTACACAAACTCACCTGTATGGACCTGGGTTCAGTTAACAGAAGGTAAAGTCCAAGGAATAAACTGCATTGCATTTGTTACCTCATTATAATGTACTTAGACACAGCCAAATTCAGTCTGGCAAATATCAGGTGATTTAAGACTGCACTCCTCACAATTCCTTGTGGATGAAGTATAAAAAAGGAGAACCTGACCTCAGCAATCATATTTACAGAAAGGTTTCTGGCTTCCTGACATTGAAAGGATGAAAATGTTCTATGAGCAGTGAGACAGGCTACAAAGCCTGCCAAAAACAAGACTGAATGAAAGGAGGCAAACTTCCAAATAACTATCAAAAACCACCATAACCACGAAGGAGAAAAAGGCAAACAGGCATAACTAGCTTTACAAACCTTTAATGAATGCTTTCATCTCGAAAGACTTCTTCAGAAGACAAATTACAAAGCATAACATACCATCCTTCTATTTAAACAACTGTTAACCAATTAAAATCAGTTTCTTATTAAAGTATATAATTATCTGTCAACACTAAATATATACACAAATATGCAACTATCACATATAAACTAAAATACATGTATATAATAAGACACTTTCCTAAAAAGGCTTGTATAAAACTGCAAGTAAGCATTTGATTCTTGATTTTTAGTCTACGTTCTTTTAAAAAAACATTTTATATTGATTGCCTCATTTAATCCTGGGAACTTGACGGCATTTAGTTTAATTTGCCATTCGGTTTCAATTGTTTCCAACTTGTTTTTATAACATCCACCTCTCATATCCATGGGCACTTGTACTATTACAGAAAATAAAAACTTTTTATGTTTCTCACAATTCACGGTATGTTTATATAAGGCATTATTGGGGTCTCTAGTTCTAATGGAATAAAGATGTTTTTTTATTTACTTTTCCAATGTTCTGGTTGTCATGCCAACATAAGTGGGAGCCAACACAGGGTGGGAGGATGGCATAATGGTTAATGTGTTTACCTTAAAGACACAAGGTGCAGGGTTTGATTCTCACATGGAGTTACTGGCTAGGCTTCAAATGGCCCAAAAGGGCAGTTAGCCTAGTACTAACCTATGAACCTATAAAAAGCAGAACACTTACTAACATAGATAACCCCTACATGTTTACATGTAAAATGTTTATCTAGATATACAGTATTAATCAATGTGTTAAAATATAATATATGGACCCACATGTATAAACCTACAAACTTTACATGTTCCACATGTAAACATACCTCTAGTTTACTAGTATACAGCATTTTTAAATTTGTATCGTCTCTCTGTAAATAATTTTTAAAAATAATATTTCTTTTATATACACAATTTGGTCAAGAGCCAATAGCCTGAAACAAGTCCGGATTTCCTTCTAAGATATTTCAATTCTTCTTTAAAGTTCCTTTAATTTCATTACACTCAACTGATATATCTAACATGAAATGTGGACTTTGTTGCTGTACTACACTTGCTTTTAAATCGATAACAGAAGTAGAAGTAGCAGTAGAAGCCGTAGTCACTCTACTTATATCACTTTCTTCTATTAGTAAAGGTTTCTATAGAATATATTTATTATTGCTAATCTCTTCGGCTGCCTTAAATAACATACTTCTATCATATCCCCTTTGACTAAATAATGAAGTGATATGTAACATTTCTTGTTTAAACACTTCATCAGAGGTGATCATCCTAGAGGCCCTGATAAACTGACCTTTAGGAATATTATTTTGTTGTAAGGTAAATCATTACTGGAAAAAGTACTCTTCTTATAAATTTTAGTATCTATTTTTTTCATATCTAAATGCCAGTCTAACTGAACATCTAAAAAATGAACAGTAGTTCCCAGACCACTAATAGTGAACTGCAGCAAGCTAGAAGCTTCATTAATTTCTTTAACAAATTCTCTGCATTCATTAGTAGTCATGTTTACTATCAAAAAGGATCATCAACAAACCTTTTATAAAATAAAACCTTTTGAAAACCAGTACTTTTATTAAATATATAGTTTCCCACCATCCTAGTACCAAACTGGCAAAAGCTGGGACCACTACCTACCCCATTGCCACTCCTTTAACTTGCCTATACAAAGCCTACCCACCATTTGCAAGAGCTGAAATGGATGATTTGATGGAGGGCAATATCACTGTACAAATAAAATGCTGTATTGTGTGAGAAAACCTGGGTCTATATTATATATTCGAAGTTTCAAAACTTCAAATCCCATATGTTCGACAACATATGATCGAAGTTTGAAACTTTGAATATGTAATAAAACATAAAAAAAAATAAAACTTACCTTAATGCTCCGAGCTGCACCCCCCACCCCTCTACTTAAAAAGACCAACTCCAAGATCGTACTTCAGTGCAGAAAAGGGAAATTCTCCCATTCTGCACCGTATGGCGCCATTACATTTAACCTTTGAACATTCTAACTTTGAAAAAGTTTTTCATGTAATAGTAACCCCTCCATGGCAAAGCACAGGTTTGTTCTGAATTAAGGCAAAGACAAAAGGCATGTGGCTGACCAAGATTGCGGATGACTGTAAGTTGGGTGCTGTCACTGACTCCCCAAATTATGTTAACATACTGCAAGAAGGTCTCACAGCAACTAATGACTGGTGCCAAAGTCATGGCCTCAGGCTAAATGCAATCAAATGTATCATCATACCATTTGGCAAAAACATGACCCCTACTGATTACCACATCAATGGTAACCCCCTAAGCACACAACCTGTGGTGCAAAACCTGGGCACTCAGGTTGATAACAACCTCACATTCGACCATTATGTAGCCTTTTACTTGGTTCATCTCATAAGTAAAGGGACTGCATCCAGAAAAAAGGAGGTTATTACCTCTCTATACTCTTCCCTCATTAAACCAGTAATTGAGTATAATGCCCTGTTTGTGAGGTACCTCTCCAAACATCTGCACCAACTAGAAAGGCCATTGAAATACCTCACAAAGAGAATCCATGGCCTCCAACACCTGTCATGTGTAGACAGGCTCAAATCACTATCACTCTACTCGGTATCGTACAGATTGCTCAGGGGTGATCTGTGTCTCGCCTACAAGGCAATCTTGGACCCTGCACTAGAGATGCTCCATATTCGTAAGTCCAACTCCTCATGCACTACCCGCTCAAAAAGCCTGAATCTAATATGCAACATCAACAAAACCTGCAGGAGAGACAGTTTTGTCCCCCAGATGCTGCCCCGTCTCTGGAATAGTCTTCCCATACATGTCCGACAGAGCATCTTGCTGATCCTCTTCAAGTGCAACCTTGATGAGTGGATGGGAAACCACACATTTGTCCCAGGGGTTCCACCTCTGTTTCTCATTGACAGGGGTTACAGGTGTTAACTGAGGTTTCTTTTTGGAGATAAACTCTTGGCTAGGCTTGTAAGGGCCCCAAGGTGATTAGCCTAGTAACCTGCTATGATCCCATGATTTTATGACATTTGTCTAACAAGGAAAACAGTGAACAGCTGCACTAAGCTTGTCCTTCAGTGGGCATGTTTGTTGTTAATGGTACTTCCCCTACCATCCCAGTCTGTGCATCACACGGTTAACCACGGCTTCCAGTGGGTGGTAGACCTAAGTCATCCAAAAATTAAAGTTAATGCAATCAGAGCACCACCTCAGCCCTGTTATAGGCTATAACAAATAAAGCTAGAACCTCAGTACTGCCACCATTTAGAAGATGATCTAGGATAAGCATCAAAATGTCGCTGTCTGGTAGCTATGTTCCAAACATAGCTACTACAGACCTGCTCAGTATTAGCAAGACAGCTGGCAGAAGGTCATTTCTGAAATGAAGTAATGGCAGGGTCAAGAGGAGAGATCAATAACTAAGTCCTCAGTTTCCAGACAAAGCCGAACTACCTAGACCAATGAGCGTCCAAATTTATGTGTAGCACTGATGACAATCTAAGTGAAGGTGACACTTTAAAAAAAAAAAAAAGAAGGCTAAGAAGTTCTGTGGCTAGTTCACATGGTTCATTGTGACCAAAGCACTGAATATCCCAAAATAGGAGATTCTGACAAAGAAGTTTGAGAACTGCAGAAATGCTCCCATATAACTGACTGGATGTTAAACAATACAAATATGCAATCTACTCTTTCCACAAAGAAATAGTAAAATATTTTGTGCTGCTAGCTTCATATCAAGTGATGAATTAAAACAGTTAGTTGGCCACTGCATCTCTGACACTACTATGTGTTGGGCTGTGAGTTACCCAAAGGCCTGGAGGAATCACAACCACAAAATGCACCCCACTATTTCTGCCAAAGCAGGTATCTGTGATTGCACACAGAAAATATGAGACAGTGCCCAGCTTGCTCTGCATCAGTCTTTCATTACAAGACACGACTTGGATAAAGGACAGTAGATCTTATGCAAAGGTTGGAAATGGAAATCCAATGCCAAAGGGACAATCATGTGACATGAAGGAACCCTGTTGTAGTGGTGCCTCAACCTAGGATGGCAAATGGAAATCCTTGTCCCCAGTCCTTGTTTCCATGCATTCCCTCGAGTTAGTATCTGTAACAAAACAAAGCCTCCTACCCCATGCATGGTAGCTTGTTCTAGTCTTCAGACTCCTAAAAATTAGAGACCAGCGGGTCAATCATACCATACCAGAGAGGTCAATGGAAAAAAGAGGGGTCACTGCATAGCAGAGCCCCATCCTGTTAAAATAAATATTAAATTACTACTGTTATCAGATAGAAAAAAAGTGCCCCAAAATTTAAAAAATTAAAGAAAGTCCATGATTATAAAAATAAGAGGGGCAAATAAGATACAAATCTACAAAGTAGAAGCAGAGTGAGTCATTAATACTAAAAACATTATACACATAATTATTAATGGAAAAATATATAATTATCCATGGATGAAAAAAGGCATCAGTAATAAAATTAAGGCAGTTGTTCAGTGTATATTAAAACAGAGCCTGGTTGTTCATACAGTCAAACACTGTCCATAAAGAGTCTAACAAATGATTTCAGGAGTTTGGGTAAAAGTTCAGCAAATTCCATGATACAAAGTTTGTATGAGAAATAAACACGTTCTTTCTCAAATGTTATAAAGTCAACATATAAAATTATTAACTGCCCTTTATTTAAATGCCAGTAGCCCAAACAAATTTTGCCAAGGCCATGTTTAATGACAGTGGACTTTTCTTCTTTCTACAGTGTTGTGCAGCCTAGTAAAAGGTATATGTAAATGGGGGGAACATGGGGGGAGGGCTTGCCTCTCCTAAAAATACTTTCTCCAATGTTTACTCAAAGCAGTTTCATCAAAATTTCTCAGGACTATTGACATTCAGGGATTTTTTTGTTGAACTATCAACATGAACTGATGAGCTGAGCTTGAAAATGACCACTGACAAATTGCAGACAAAACAGTCAATGTAAAAGCAACATACATAGATTAAAATATTAGGAAGTACCACTGGGATTTCAATCAAAAGACAATAATGGTAATATCTAGTCATTGCAGTTTGCATCAGTAGTTGATACAACCTCAGGAATAATTTTAAATTATAGAGAGTCTGTGTTCTAGAATCTGAAAATGCAGTAAGTCTATTTTGGTACTTACCACTCACTAAAAAAAGTTCATACCGATAGAAAACTCATGGGCAGGCCTATATTCCAATGAGGGTAGGCTTGTTGAGCAGATCTTCTATGATTTCTTTTAATAATGGATTACTGATATAACATGCAGTTATGCTGCACAAGCTAGGGGTGAACTACAGCATTTTTTTTCACTTCGCCCACTGTAGTTTGACCACGGAATAGGTATATGAAGGTATGAGGGGGTGAAAGGGGAATCTCTTGTGGTATTATGGTCTCTCAAGTTGCGCTTCTTGATAGTGAAAAATCAACAAAGCATGACTCATTGTACAATGAGTTGATGGAACACAGGAAAAAGAAACCGAAGCAGCAGTGTACATACTGTAAGATGAACAGCGGTCTTCAGTGTAAAATGAACCTCCGGTAAACTAGTGTATTAAACAGCAGCGCAGAGGAGAAAAACATCACACATCACTGAGACCAAATGAACAGAAAATTCTTTAATGAAATCCAAAATGTCTGAGGAAGGAAGGAAAGAGAAAAAATGCTGCCATATTTGCTGTTACAGGAAAGCCAACTACAGGAACCCGAATAGGCTAGCTGCAATCGCAATTAACATTCAGTGGACCATAACAAGTTAGTTGTAATCAAATATTGACAGCAGCAGAAGCAAGAGCAATAAGTTACCAGAAAATTACCAAGACACTAGGTCTAACTTCAGGAAGCAATACTCCAGAAGCTGAGAATCACAATAGTAAAAACATTAGTGCTTATTCAGTCAGTTAACAGTTAGTTTCTCCAGCAGCTCTTGTGGCCCCTGTACTGTAATATACTCTATCATACTGAGCAGAGAAATTTCAAAATCTTTGATGGAATCACAGGGAGCAGAAAGCAAAGCCATTTTCATTCACTGTATGAGAGGATCCACAATGACTACTTTATTTATTTAACATTTGTTGACCAGGAAAGTCTGACTAGGCTCCACAAAGCCTATTTTCAGCAGAGGCCTGGGGAGAAACAATCGAATGTCTTTAGAATGTGGGAGGAAATCAGAGTGCCCAAAGGAAACCCACGCGAACACAGAGAGAATATACAAACTCCGCACAGAAGGCACCCCAGCCAAGACTCAAACCGGAGAACCTCTTGCTGTGAGGCGACAACTTTAACCGTTGCACCACTGCGCCGCCCAAAGCAAAAATACAAAGCAAAAGATCAAGAAAGTCTTGGTTATTTATAAATCTAAAATCTACAACACGTGAGTTTAACACACATAAAATATAATTCAGGATGCAAGCCTTAAATGACTTAGATGTAGCTTTTACATTGATTACAAAGCTCTAACAGGAAATTTGGAAGATAATGTAAAGGCTAACTGACAGGAAAAGATCTTTGTGTTTATACCGGTCTTGAAGGAAGGTGATCCAACTGATTGTAGAAAATCTTTCCTCACTGTTCTGATCCCATATGTCAGCAAGGTTCTTCTCTGGAAATTACCACCATATTTGGGGTGAGAATTGTAACAAATCTAATCAATATTCAGGAAATGTCAAGGAACAAGAGACATAATTTTGGTTGTGAGATAGATTCTTTAAAATACAAAAGAATATCAAAAGGATAGCATACATTTATTTTATTGATTATAGCAAGGCCTTTGATTGCATTATTAAAAACTCTGGCCTCATAAGTAGCATGGATATACCAGAGCATTAGGTAGTTCTCTTGAACAATATTTACTTTGATGAAGAAGCAGCAGTTGGAATAGAACGAGAAGGAACAGAGTGGTTTAGAAGCAGTAAAAGCATATGACAAGACTGCATGCATTCCCCATACCTTTTTAAGTTATCTGCAGAAGAAAAGAACAGATGTGCAGGTCTGTATGAAGAAAATCATGGTGTGAAAATTGGTGTAAGACTTTCCAACAACCTTCACAATACTAACAGTTCCACATTGCTGAATTAAAGTGAAGATGATCTTAAATATCTGCGTATCAAGATTAAACAGCATAGTCTCAAAATGGGTCTGCACCTTAACATGAAGAAGACAACAGATAACTGATAAAATCAATATAGATATGATCAGGTTGCCGATTCAAACTAATTTATTATGTGTTCGAATCATGGCTGCCGAGAACACATAATAATAAGTTAGGATCGGAGATCTGATCATAATCCTTTGTCATGCATGGAGTTTTATCTGCTCCATGTGCTACTAGTAAAAGTAAAAACAACAACAAAAAATAAACACAAAGTGTTTTGCCGGCTTTCAAAGCCATAAAGCATTTACCAATTGCTGTCCGGAAGACAGAGTAACACAAACCCTTCTGTTTACACTCACCTTCCCATGCCTCTCAAGAATCAAGATTTTTGCCTCATATATTTGGTCTGTTCCTCATAAAGTTTGTGGTTTTCAGACAAATAACTGAGGATTGAAGACACTAAATAATGTCATACATTAATGTTTCAGACTTTGTGTCCATCAGGAAATACAGGACACACTTCCTATTATTGTGATAACTTTCTAAGTTTATTACAGGAAGTCAGGATATGTTACTGATAGCCAGCAGAGAGAACAAAATGTGTTATTTCTGCCAATGCCATTTGCTAGTCAGTACTGGCAGATTTTACTGCTTTGCCTGGGACCTGACCTTAACAACTCAAGCAAGGGGTATTTAACAGTTGTTAAGGTCAGGTCTCGCACCACTCTGGAGTTTAACTGATTTATATTTTTCCAGATATCGGAGTGTAATCATCATGCTCCATGAACTGCAAATGTATTCTTGATGGAGAAGCAATAGAAAGAGTACAGAAGGTCAGCCTGTTTATGCAAAGCAGTCCAGAAACCCAGCAACTAAATGCACTTGGCAAAACAACCATGAATTATTTACATAACATCTTCTGGTGCAGAAATATATGCTAGTCTATGCTAATTTGACTTAGCAAGGGTATGGTATTTTAAAAACATCATACAGATGTAAATGTTGGACAGTGAAGAAACAAGACAAAAGACAACTGATGCAGTTGAATTATGGTCCTAATGAAGAATATTACATATACCACAAACTGACTGAAAAACAAATCAAATGGTATTGGGAGGCAATAAAACCCAAGTAATTCCTAGAACTTCAAATGACAAGACTTCGACTTTTATACTTAGGACATATTATCAAGAGAGGTAGACCGTTATAAAAATGCATTTTATATGGCAAGATCGAAGATCAACATAAAAAAGGAAGACAAGCAGTGCAATGTAGTGATGCAGTAACTGCATCAATGGATGCCCATCTATAAGAGATTAACCATCTAAATGAAGGTTGATGATAATTCAGAACAACTGTATATAGTACTACCATGAGTCAACACTAACGCAACACAACAGGAACAAGCAACACATTGCCATAATGGCAGTCAGCTGATGCTCTCAGACACTGAACTAAAATAATGTTGAAAGTGATGCTGTCTCTGAACCTGCTTGACCTTTAAAAATGCAGTCCCTCTTCTGGAAGGCTTTGCAGCCTTAGAATGATTAAGAAGCAAGGGTATGTGGGCTTATTCCCCCAGAAAAGTGTGTAGACAACTTGCTCACATGCAAAACTGAATATTTTGAAGTGGTATTAGTTGTGGGCTTTGTTATAATGAAGTGTTGGTTGTTACGTTTCGATTTTTATTATTCAATCAAATAACCATTATAATTGTCAAAATACAGTTTTAGAACACCTTAGACTTACAGTGTTTATAATCAAAGCTAGATATTACAGCAGGAAAAAGATACCACCATAAGTTAGATAAATCTTAATAAAAAGTATGTAGAGTTTCTCTGAAACAAATAATAATGAACATAAGTATGCAAAATATGGAATGGATGCAGAAAAGAATAAAGAAACATTACAAGACTGCATCAATACGATATTCATTCAAGATTTGAACATTTATGATCTGTTGAAAGCTCTTGTAACAGTCATAAGTAGGTTTAAATACATATATTTTGTGAAGTAAAATTCTTAATAAATCAAATAATGAAAGATTACAAAAGGGTAATGAACAATCTCATTTAAAAGGAAATTGCTGAGATAAAATCCTTCTGATTGGAAACAACGGAAAGGAAATGATAAAAAAGAAAGGGAAGAGAAAGTAACAGCATTGATGTAATAGTGCTAAGTAGGAACCCTCAAAAGGCATACCAGATGATAGTGTGGGAATCAGCGTGGTCAGGTGCATTCCCCATCCCAAAAAATAAAATTCCAGCTGTGCAAATACTTAGTACACTGATACAAACTATTCAAGAGTTGCATCAACAGCTGTAGATGCAATATACAACAGAGGAAAAATATATAATGACAATGCAAAGAAAAGGGAACTAAGACAATGTGACTGTAAATGAAAAAGGAAGTGAGAAGGTACAGTGGAGTATGCATGAAATGGAACAAATGTATGCATTTTGGAGGAAAAAGCTATTAGATAAGATGAGTTATCACATGGGTATAGTAGAGATGAATGCAAGAAGAAGTATTTTACGAAAAAGGATGGGTTTGGACAAAAAAAAAAGAAAAAGGGAGAACGGTTTATTTTAAATGCACTTATGAAGGAGTCAAGGAGGTGATGAATGAAGAATACATAAAATGAGGAAAGAAAAACATTGAAGGAAGTGGCCAAATGCAAAGATAAGATATGTGAGTGGATTTAAGATGCCAGCACTACCAGTGAACAGAGGCAACCACTTAAATGACACAGGGAGGATTTAAATTAGCAAAGGGAAGTTGGGGGAATTTAGGTAATTCTCTTAAATTACTGCAAAACCAGTTCTTCTAAAAAATTATACTTACTAGTGGTGAAAGGCTAATTCATTAGGTTGGCTAGGATGATATCCAGTAAAGATATATTTGATGCAGAAAGGAAAAAAAACTTGAGAAAATGTTTTTAGAAAGGGACTACCCAGTTCACCGATGAAGAGTATTAATGATTATGTTTATAATAATTGGAAAAATGAATATAAACTTTTATTGGGAAAAGGTTTAACAGATGGGAAGCCCAACTATACATATACATCCTCAAGAAATATTGGTGGAGATGGAAAGAATATTGTAGGTGAACACACAGCTAAGAGAGAATTTACAAGGGCCTTTGTTCTAGAATATAGTGTAGGGCACTATTATTAAAAACACTGTTAAAAAATATTGGGGCCTCTTGACATCTGATGAAAAAGTGAAGTAAGTTCTGGGGAATAGACCTCTATTCACCTACAAAAGGCCCCCCAATTTAAAGAAACTTTTGGAAAACAACACAGGTAGTAAGGGATACAAAAAATGTGGCAGCTGTGTGCAATGTAAACATATTTTAGAGCAACTTGAAAGATATGGAAACTGCACTGGCAAAGGTGTGGTCTGTTTAGCTACCTGTAGTACATGCCAGTGGTGGGCATTAAGGGGCAATTAATTCATTCAGGTAAGAGGGACCCATGTTATGTAAAAACCAGTGCTAAGATTTTGAATATAAAAAGGGAGCCACAGGAATGCCTGCAACACACGATTAATACACTAGTAATGATATGTATCAGTGAGTAACTGTGCTACCACATTTTGCACTAGTTGTGACTGATCAAAGTCAGTGTCTGGAAGGCTATAGTGTAGGGCTTTATGATATCTAGGGTAAGAGAGGATATCAAGTGTTTAATCCTGGTAATGTTCCACAGATGACAAAAACAGGTTTCTACCTCAGCTGGCATATGGTCTTGAATTGTCAGCTATTAAAGGATGAAAATGCTTAGGCTATATGTTTTTACATAAACTCCAGCCTATTGCTGGCATATAAAATAAAACATGAAAGCAATAAACTAAATAGAGCATCAACTGATTAGTTGAAAACCAAGAACAAACAGCCTCCAAATCATCTGCTAAGGCATTCACACTAGCTGTACGGTCCTGAATGAAGGAAAGGTAGCTCAGATTATCATTAGCATTAGCATTGTTAATTAATTCCCTTGGCTTAATATCGCATTTGAAGGACAGCACTACAACGTCAGCAGTGGAATGTAAATCTAAGCAGCTGATGGGGAGAAGAGCCCAACTCCTTTTGGCTTCCTTAACATCAGAGCCCTTGAGTTATCTACTGAGAGCTGCAGATATAGTTTTGTTGGTCATACTTTAAGAAAGTTGTGCATCTTAGTGAGAAGTTTCCTACCTCTCAACTGTACAGATTTTTGCAGAATGTCCAGATTTTTGCCTCATACTTATGGTATTGCCCTCATAAAATTTTGGTTTTCCGGTAAATCGCTGGCAAAGCATTGAGAAGTTAAATAAGAAAATAATGACAGGCATTTGAATTTCAAACTTCATTCCCTTTAAAAAAATGCATACTAATGCAAAACCTCTTATTCTATCAACTTTCTATATTTGTAAAAGCAATATTTAAAAATTGCCCCTATTGTTGGACTTTGTTCCTGCATTATTTATGGCTTTGTCCAGATTTCTTGTTCTAAGAGGCTGAGATGTATGGCTGAGAAGAGAGGTATGAAATATATGGGTAGGGCTGTTAATACTTAGTATAGGCTAGAAACGCTTGATTTACTCAGCCTGGAAAGAGAAGGGACCAGGGGACATTGCAATTATTTTTTCCAGATGTCCTTGTGGAATGTTATTTTGTGAAATGCATGATTTTGCAGAGCAATATGTGTCTTCAACTGAGTGGAAGTCATTCTCAATTTACAGTCAAAATTAAAGCTCACTATTATATAATTTTAATTACATAATAAAGTCTCATTAGTATTCTGAACTGTGCATTCTGCCTTAACATAGCAATCAGAATGCTCCTTATAAACCGAGCATTACCAACACGAAGAAGTCCGGAAAATACATTCAACTTAAATTAATAAAAGAAAACCACTCATTCCTTTAAATATTGCAGAAAATCCACCTCAAAATATAAAAACCTACAACTGCATAAGCACAGCAAGTCAGCCAAAAAAATAAAAAACACACATAAAATAGGTGAAACACAGCCAATCACTCTGTAGTTTCTAGCCTGCTTTCCAGACACCATGTCAAATAAATAAAATAAGTAAAGCAAACACACAGCTTCCAAGTACTGCAAACCTTCTGTAACAAAAAAAAATTAACAAATGAATAAGTAAATCAACTTATGAAAATCTCAAAACACTGAGCTGCTTTCTGATCAGACAGTGCTGCAAACTATACCATTCAGTGGTCCAAATTCAACCTGCATCACTGAAAACCCAACTGGTATAAGAGAAATCTAATAAAAATACCAAAATGCCATCAAACTGAATCACATTAAGTTAAATTACCAAGTACAGTTCTTTCTTCACCAGGTTCACGAAACATTTCTTCAGAATACAAAAAGTACAGTTGTGTACACTTACCATAAATGTAGATGTTTGAGTGTATTCACTGTTGCAGTCATCACACTTGGGTTATCCTGCCAGGGGTAGCCCTCAGTCAGCCCGAATACCAGAGGCTTAGTATTTCCGTGCCAGTTGCTGTTGCTCCAGGACTGACATCAAGTCATCAGTGGTATAAAAATCAGGCAGCCAACTCCATTACATCAGTTTTTTCTTACCCCGACTGTCAGGAGCCCCCAAATAAGGAGCTAGGTTATGGTGGAAGAACACCACCAGTAGAAAGTAAATACCAAAAAGTCCCTGTAAGGAGACAGGAAGAGAGAGAGAGAGAGACAAGGGGGATGGAGGGTGGGAAACCAGGACTGCAACAGTGAATACACTTGAACAGCTACATTTATGATAAGTGTACACAACTGTACTGTGTTCTTTGTGTTTCACTGTTGCAGTCATCACACGTGGGTTGAATCCCAAAGCTGAAGAAAAGGGTGGAGGCAGTCAAGAAGACTGGGGACTGGCTAGGATCCCCTGCAAGACTGCGGTGGCAAAGCCTGCCCTGGATTTGGAGATGATAGGCTGGTGGTAATGCTTGGTGAAGGTATGAACAGAAGTCCATGTTGCATCCTCCAGGATGTCCCTGGTGGGAACTCCTCTGAGAAAAGCTGCAGAGGTGGAGGTTGCCCTGCTGGAATGTGTCTTGACCCTGTTTGGGGGTGGTTTTCCATGCTGTTTGTAGCCGAAATGGATGCAGTATGCTATCCATTTGGAGATTGTTTCTTTGGATATGGCCTTGCCCTCTGCCCCTGCTGTGAAGCTAACTAGCAATTGGTCAGTTTTTTAAAATATTTAGTCCTATCCAGATAGACTCTAAGCTGTCTGTGCACATCTAGAGAGTGCAGAATCCTTTCCCCCTTGTTTTGTGGGTTAGAGAAAAAGGTGGGCAAATGAATGGATTGGTTGAGAGCCACATAGACACCACTTTTGCCAAGAAGGATGGGTTAGTCCTGGCGACCCTTTCAGCATGGAAAATGATGAAGGGCTCTACAGCCATGAGTGCTTGTAGCTCTGAAACTCTTCTAGCTGAAGTGATGGCCAGAAGCAAGGCTGTTTTCCAAGAGAGAAATTTTAACTCTGCTGAAGCTGCAGGCTCAAAGGGGGGTAGGGTGAGCTTTTCCAACACAAAGTTAAGGTCCCAAGCTGGGGTAGGAGCTCTTCTAGGTGGCCTGAAGTTGCTAGCCCTCTTAGGAACTGTTTGATGAGAGGGTGTGAGAAGAGAGGTGGCTCTGTGCTGTAATGAATAGAGATGGCAGAAGCATGAAGTTTAATAGAAGAGAAGGATAGACCCCTGTGTAGTAGGTCTGACAGGCAATCCAGGATGAGAGGTAGGGAGGGCTGTGCTGTTTTGGCTCCCTTAGCCTGGATCCAGGTGCAAAACCTTTTCCACTTGTCAGCATAGGATCTTCTAGTGCTGGGGCATCTGGCCTCACGTATAACATCCAGGACTCATTTGCTTAGGCTGGCAGCTTGAAGAGAGGTCAGGGAATAAGCCAGGCTGCCAGCTTCAGAGTCTGCAATTGTGGATGCATGAATTCTCCATTCTTCTGGGTCAGGAGTGTTATGATCTGAAGTAGGTGCCATGGTGGCAGGGGTGACAGGCTGCGCAGCAGTGGGTACCAGTGCTGGTGTGGCCAGTCTGGGGCAATAAAGATTGCTCTTGGCTTTTTCCTCTCTTATTTTGAGCAGTACCCTTGAAATGAGTGGTACAGGGGGAAATGCATAGAGTGAGAGGTTTACCCATTGGAAGGATAAAGCACCCACTTTCCAGGCCTTGCTGTGAGGTTCCCTGGTGCAGAATTTGCTGAGCTGATGATTGCAGTGGGGAGGCAAAGAGGTCCACCTTCGGGGTGCGCCATTTCTGGGTTACAAGGTTGAAGGTTCTGTGGTCTAGCTGCCACTTGTGTGGGTCTAGCAGGTTTCTGCTTAAGTTGTCTGCCAGAGAGTTTAGGGAGCCTGGCAGGAATTGTGCTAGCAGGTGTATTTGCATGGCTGAGGCTGTGTGCCAAAGGATCATGGCGAGCTTGCAGAGAGGATAAGAGTGAGTCCCTCCCTGCTTGTTGATATACCACATCACTGTGGTGGTGTCTGTTTTGATCAATAGAGGCCCCGGGGAGAGTAGGGGTCTGAAAGCTGTCAGGGCGTGCTGAACAGCTAGCATCTCTTTTTGGTTGATGTGCAGATGTATTTGATTTGGGCTCCAATGGCCCTGAATGCACCTGCCATCCAGGTGTGCACCCCAGGCATAGTCTGATGTGTCTGTGGTGAGGGTCTGGGTGGTGTGGGGTTGTGAGAAGGGAAGTCCCTTGTTGTGGTTGCATGCTGCTGCCCACCAAAGAAAATCTTTCCTTAGACAGGGTATCATAGGTATGATAGTTTCTAGGTCTTGAGAGTGTTGACACCAAAGGCTTTTTAGGTACCATTGTAGTTTCCTCATATGCAGTCTGGCATATGGAATGTGTAGAATGCAGGAAACCATGAACCCTAGAGCTTGCAGGATTTTCCTTGAGGATAACTGGGTTCTGGTGGCTAGTTGAGAGAAGTAGCCTGTCAGGTAGGCTTGTTTTTCTGGAGTAAGGAATGCCATCTGGGATGCTGTGTCCAGGCTTGCTCCCAGGAATACATTTTTTTGTGTGGGGACTAGTTTTGATTTCTTTTCATTGATAGTATATCCCAGGGAGGTCAGTAGGTCCTTTACAAAGGTCAGGTGCTGTAACAGCTTTTCCTGACTGTCTGCCTGAATCAGGCCATCATCAAAGTAGGGGTAAATTTGAATATTTCTTTGTCTGCAAAAAGCAATGGCTGGAGCCAGGCATTTTGTGAAAACTCTGGGAGCAGTGGATAAGCCAAAGGGAAGCACAGAGAACTGAAAGTGCATATATCCTGCCCTGAAACATAGATATTTCCTGCAAGATTCCCTGATTGGGATTTGTAGGTAGGTCTCAATGAGGTCTAGGGTGGCTAACCAAGCATCTTTGTAAAGCATAGGAAGAAGCTGCTGGAGGGTGAGGATTTTGAATTTTGCTATCACCAGAAAGATGTTTAGAAAGGATCGATCGAGGATTGGGCACCAGGTGCCTTCTTTTCTGGGTACCAGGAAGAGTCTGGAATGGAAACCTTGGCCTATCTGGTCTGCAGGAACATGCTGCATTATCCTCATGGAGAGCAGGGAAAGGACTTGCTTTTTGGCCTCTACCCACTGGTTTTGAGGAAGATTTGGGAACCCTTTTGGGGTTGGCAGAGAGTGGAAATAAAATTTGTATCCCTGGGACACTATGTTGAAGACCCATTGGTCGTTGGTAATAGTGACCCAGTTGTTTGCATGGAAGGAGAGTTTTCCTCCTAGGGACACAAGCAGGCAGGCAAATGTAAGGGGTGGAGGTGTAAAGTCATTGTGAGTTTTTACCATAAGTGAGTGGCTTAGCACTCCCTGTTTTTGAAGAGGAGGAACTCCATTGCTTAGATCTCTGCATTCCCTGGGACTGCTGTCTGGGGGATCTGCTTCCCCTGGGTCTGGGCTGAGCTGGCCTGGAGGGGGCCAGAAAGGACCAGTGCTTGGAGGGGCAATGCCTACTGAACCTTGGAGGCTGGACCTGTAAAAAGTCTTTAACTGCCTGCATAGATTTAGCTTTTTTTCCATCTATTTTAAAACCTCTTCTGCCTTGGTGCCAAACAAATTGTCTTTGTGCAATGGTGCGTCTAATAATTTTGATTTGACATCATCTGGCAAGATCTGTTCCTTAAGCCAAGCATGCCTTCTAAGGACAGAACTAGTGACTGCTGCCCTGCAAGATGCTTTTAGGGCATCAAAGCCACATTGCAAAGTGTAGTTAGTAACTTGACTTGCAAAATCCATAAGGTCTTGAAATTCTTTGAAAAAATATTTTTTGTTTCAGGAGTTCCATGGTATGCTGCTGATATTTCAGCATGTGTAACTGACAATTTAATGCTATAATAGCAAGTGTAGCAAAGATGTATACTTTTTTATCCCATCTGTCTAAAGCTCGGGAATCCCTGTCTGAGGGGATGGGATTCTTAGCTGAGATTGCTTTAATTACTTTAGGTCTTTGGGAGATGACCTCTGGGTCAGCAGTAGGATTTTTGAAAAGAAATTTGTGAGAGTCAGCGACTCTGTAGTACCTGTCAGGTTTCCTGGGAGCAGGAGGAAGGGTGTCAGGAGTCAAACACAGGAGGAATGGCTAAAGGTCTGTGCTGTGGTAAATCTAAGAATTCCCTGAGTTTCTTTTTTGACTGAGGATGGTTCTGTCACTCCCACTGGAAATGCTCCCTTAAAGTATGTTGGGTTTCACCAAATGAAAAGTCCTCTGGATAAGTGGAAGAAGGAATGGATTCCTCTGCATCAGAATCCTTATAAGTAGAGAGGGGTTGTATGTCTTCATATTCAAAAACCTCAGAGTCATCGGACTCCTGTTCAGATAAAACTGCTGGGGACAAGTCTCTTTCTTTTGGAAGGGGTAGCCTGGCTTCCTCTAATGAGCATAATAAGGTCTTCCACCATATTAAGCATTTGAGATTGAGGCAAGGAAGCTGGTGCCTGAGCTTGGGTCGTCGTTTTTTTTTTTAGGCGTAGTTCGTACCCTGAGCCTTAGAAACTCAGTAGTTTTAGAAAGAACTGAAGACGTGAAAGAAGTTCCTTGGAAGCCGGTGCCTGCTCAGTGGCTCTGGAGCCATCCAAGGTAGAGACATCCACAGGATCCTTAGTCGAAGAAGAGTCTCACGGCATACTTGACTCCGAATGGGTCTCGGTAGTGACCTGCGAATCCAAAGAAGCGGGCATCAGGGGCTGCAAAAGCGCCTCACTGAGGACCGGAGAACTGACGACTAGCTTAACGGAAGCATCATCAGCAGTTTTGGACCTGTGCGGTCTGTCTCTGTCTTTATCTTTACTTTTTTTCGGAAGATCAGTAGTTGGCTGACTTACCCAAGCCATATCGGAATACAAGGACTGAGAGCGAAAATATTTAGCTACAATAAGGGCCTGATGAAATATAGTTTTGGTGTTGAACAAAGCAAAAAAGCAACAGCTGGGGGTGTTGTGGTTTGGGCCTAAACAGGTAACGCAGTAAGAATGGAAGTCTCGGTGTGGTATTTGCTTTCTGCAGGTGAGACAATTGTTAACTTTTTCTGACATCACTTAGAGCAAGAAAAAAGGATCCATAATGGGGTACTTAGCTTTAGAAGACTTCAACTTCTATGCGGAAATGAAAACTCAGGTAGTGGCCGACCGGCACTCGTGTGAACTGCTTCTGCTTCAGGCTCCTCGGCATGAAAGACTGATATAATGGTGTCAGCTGCCTGATTTTATACCACTGACGACCTGACATTAGTCCTGGAGCGACAGCAACCGATGCAGAAATACTAAGCCTCTGGTATTCGGGTCGACTGAGGGCTACCCCTGGCAGGATAACCCAAGTGTGATGACTGCAACAGTGAAACACGAAGAACATCGGGGTTTTAAATATTGTTGCATTAACTGACCCCTGAATATGACCGCCCAGAAGTGAAATATCCACACCTTTAAACTCATGAATATAGAATAAATCTGTTAAAACAATGAATAACTTAAAACGTACACTAGTCTACTATGATAAAGTGTTGTGTAAATTACATTAAAAGGTACAATATCACTATTTCCATAATAAAATAGATTCCCTCAACAAAATGGTCACATTCATGTATCATTTAATAAATTTTTAGCAATTAAAATATAAACAAATATTAAAATAACAATACTTGGAATTCAGAAAGATCCTCTCAGCTTGTGTAAGTTGCCTTCCACAGGTAGTTCAGGTTACCCTACAGTGAAAATGTGATTCAGAGACAGCTATGGCTGCAATGAGAAAAATCTCATTATAGGCTCATTAGCATATATCTGAATAGCCCTTATTTAACACTAACCTGACTGCAATAGTGTTTTCCCTAGTGGCCAATGCATTGCATTGGCAAAGGCACACCCCTACACTGACACAGGCACACAGACATACACACACACACACACACACACACACACACACACACACACACACACACACACACACACACACACACACACACACACACACACACACACACACATACATGCGTGCGTGAGTGCATGTGCACATGCACATGTATATCGACCCATGAACAAGCAACCCCCTTCAGTTGATCGCACTCAAAGAAATATTTACCCATTCACCCACAGTCATGCACGAATACGTGTGCGCACACACACACACACACACACACACACACACACACACACACACACACACACACACACACACACACAAACATAGGTATAGACTCTGGATTTCTTACCCAAACTCCCTACTGGACCCACCTAGGCCACACACACACATATACACATGTCCAGACACTTGATTTCTTATGTAAACCCCCTAGGTGCACCCACCTAGGCATAAGCAGTGACACACACACACACACACACACACACACACACACACACACACACACACACACACACACACACACACACACACACATACACACACACATTCATCCAGCTTAATTCATGCCCCTATACACCCACATACACTTGTCCACACACACCTACAAACATTAATCCCCACACCCCCATGTCTTCATTGAATTTACCTGCACAGTAACTGCTTCTATAGATATGAATGGGTGACCACTGCCTTTTGATGATGTTAACTTTTTCCTCCAACAGTAGCAATTATGCAACTGAATGATTCTCTGAATTGGTTGGAAGTGTAAACTGGGACCTTCTGCGATTTCTGGGAAGAGCACATGGCTAATTACATTACCTACTTCCTTGGATTGCAGCAGTTGCATGAGTTCTGTCAGCAGACCACTCCCCATGTTGAGGCTCCACCTAGTAGGAAACATCAGCAATAGGGCAATCTAAGAAGTGGAAAGGCTTATTTTAGGTAGAAAAATGGCCATGTTGAGGCTTTAAACTCACAATAAGCCTTTCTGCATCTGAGGGAATATCTTGTGTTGGAACATTGCATAATAACATGTAGTAATGCAAGGAACAGAAAACAAACAAAATACTATAAAAGATGATGTTTCACAACTTTCTGTTCTTTTCTTTCTTTCTTTACTTTATGGTACTGAATATAAGTAAAATGGAACAAAATACATAAATATATAACTGTAACTGTAACTATCAAACATATAAAGTGATACATAAAGAAAGTGTAAAGAACTATTTTTTTGCATAACAAAGTAGTAGAATAACTAAGCATATAGACATTAAAAAGGACAAATAATGTTACAAAAACAAATATAGTTGTACAATAGCAGTAACTCAAAGTCACAAGGCAAACTCTTACCAAACCACACTGTCCATGGGTAAACCAAGCATTATCCACACCCAGCCATGGAGTATTGCTAAGTTCTTTATAATGATTCATATTATACAACTTGTTTCAGATACAGCATCATATTTTCTGCAGTGTTTAGAAGATGTGGGAAATATCAGGCTACTTGACATTCCCTTGATATTTCACAGAACATAAGTACAGTAGACTCCCTCTAATCTGGTCTTGCTGAGACCGGCCCTTAGGCTGGATAAACGAATGGCTGGTTAGTCAGAAAAAGCATATAAAGTAGCATTTATAGATTGTAAATCAGATTAAAAAAATATGTATGCATATATGTTGTATGTAAATATTTATTAAACATTTATTTATTTAGTTGAAATAAATCAGCAATTTTCATTGATTTTTTTATTTCAATTCTAGTTTTGAAGCAAAATCACACAGCAGATCCACTGAAGTTTGCAGTCACTAAATAAGTCACTAAATAAGACATTTGTTACCCCTTTGGCTTTGACATTTTTATTTTAAAGTGGCCCTGATTCTTTTGAGATTTGTCCCTGATTAGTTGATAGCTATGCATGTGAACAATATCAATTTCATCTGTATGACTGGCGTATCTAAACTTACTGAGCTTGCCTGAAAAAATACTGGTGTCCACCTGCTTTTGTAAAATGAGTTCAACAATAGTAGCCAGATGTGCATAATGGACATAGAAGGACATGGCAAAATGTAACTAGTTTATCGTTGCATTTTAAGTTAGTAGTTTCTGGCTCTTGTCGAATGTGTGTCATTTTGAATCCCAGAAATGTGTCTTAAATTGCATTGGGTCGCCATGAACTTAATAAACATGCTTCATTGTGATTTACTATAGAGAATGGATTTGGGAAGCCATCAAAGAGCCAGAAATAATTAATGGAAATGGTTTTGCGGGCCAAGTAGGTTTAGGCACTCAAAGGTGCAGGATATTGGCAGTGGCTTTTTAGTGGAATTCTTTCCAAGCTACATTAGTTGCTAGCAGGTAGCTAAATCTCTGCATACGTGTTATAGCTGGAATTTCATCTATGCATTTTTATGTGGCACTTATTTAATCAGGTTTCATTAACTGAGTCATACCTCTCAACCCCATACCTTTCAACTGTCCAGATTTTCACAGAATGTCCAGATATTTGCTTCATATTTTTGGCCTGTTTCTCATAAAATTGTGGTTTTATGGCAAATCATTGAGGTCAGAACATAATGGCAGATATTTAAGTTCCAGACTTCATATCCTTCAGAAAATTCATGCTAATGCAAAAGCTGTTAGTCTATCAACTTTCTAAGTTTGTAAGAACAATATTTAAAAAGTGTTGCTATTTTTGGGCCTTTGTCCCCCCATTATTTGTGTCTTTCTCCAGATTTTTTGATCTAAGAGGTTGAGAAGTATGCTCAACCATCCATATTTTCACTGAATGCCCAGATTTTTCCATATATTTTTGGTGCGTTCCTCATAAAAATTGGTGTTTTTCTGGTAAATCATTGAGGACTTATGTCACTAAACAATGACAAACATTTGAGTTTCAGACTTCATAGCATTAAAAAATATACTTGCTAACACAAAACCTGTTATTCTAGTAACTTTCTAAGTTTGTACGAGCAATATTTAAATTTTATTTATTTATTTTATTTATTTATTTTACATTTGTTAACTGGGAAAGTCCGACTGGATATAGGTTCATTTTCAGCAGAGACGCAGGGAGAAAAGCTCCAGACATATATACATACAAAGAAACTTTACAATTATAGGCTTTTATACAAGAACACATACATACATATTCCAGATTTGCCAGAATACATACAGAAAAACTTTACAATTATTAACTTTTATGCAAGAACACATATTTTGGTAGTACATAGTTGTGCAAGTTATCATATCGTTCAGTAGTACATTCCAATAAATAAGACACATGTAATCAATCTTCTAACACAGCTGATGTATCAGAGTTATGATAATGAAAGTTTCTACATGCAGCCAAGGTTTTCAGTCCCTACTTTTGGGTTTTTGTCTTCCCATTATTTTTTGTTTTGTCCAGATGTCTTGGGCTAAGCCATCGATAAGTATGAACCAAGTAAGTCGCCTAGCCACAAAACGGGTATTTTAATTTGACTGAAGTGATGGGAGCAGACATGTATTTCATGTGGCTGAGGTTTTGGGTACTGGACCCACTGAATAGTGTATTTCAGATATATGCTACATTATTAGCTGAGATATGATGAGGAGGGCGGCCATGGTGGTGCAGCGGATAGCATTGTCACCTCACAGCAAGAGGTTCTCTGGTTTGATCCTCGGCTGGGGTGCCTTCTGTGCGGAGTCTGCATATCCTCTCTGTGGTCGCATGGGTTTCCTCTGGGTGCTCCAGTTTCCTCCCACATCCCAAAGACATACTGTAGGTGGATTGGACACTCTAAATTGGCCCTAGGTGTGAGTGAGTGTGTGTCTGTGTGTTTGTGCCTTCCGTGGAAGGTTGGGCGCTTGGCTGGCAACTCGACACCGTAAAACTCTACTGCCAATCATGAGCAGACAGGTGATCTGCTGTGGTGACACCTACCCGAGAAAAGCCAAAAGAAGAAGAAGATCAGCTGAGATATGATATCATCAACTTTGGGTTTCGAGGATTGTAGAATGTCTCATCAGCCTTCCAGGCTACCGTAAAGTGCTAGCTATTTATTTGTTTTCCAGTTAATTCAGTGTCAGACAAAAAAATGTTAAAAACAACTTGAGAACATTTGTCCCTAGGATATGGAACTCAGTTGAGCAAAACCTTGATTTTCTAGTTTCAAGTTCCTCAGCTCATTAAACTCAACCCATACCTCTCAATTACCCCTTATTTTGTAGAACATCCCTGATTTTGCCTAATATTTTTGTCCTATCGCTCATTAAAAAAAAGAATTTCTGGTAAAGCACAGAGGATTACTATTTGTCAGTAATAGCAGACATTAAAGTTTCGTGTTTCTAATTGTTCATAAAATGCATGTTGATGAAAAGCATGTTCTAGTAACTTATTAAGTGAATTCATCCAATATTTAAAAATTGACCCTGAGTTTGGACCTTTAGCCCCACCCCCAAACTTTTTGGAATTGTCCTAGCTTTTCCCCAGTTTTGTCAGAGGTTGCACCAGCTGTCTTGCTTTAACCTGGCACTTTGGAACATCTTGGGTTATTGTTTTAATCTTCAAATGTTAAAATATTGAAACAAAAATGAACTTGCAATATATAAAATAAAAACTGGAAGTTCATTTGTGTTCAATATTTTAACATTTTATTATTAAAATGATAAGCAGAGACGTTCCAAAGTGCCAGGAGGAGGAGGAAGTGTTGTTCTTCTCGGTTATCTGTTGCAATGGCTATGTCAGAAATTTGATTCACATCTTCATGAAAATATGGCCAGTTAAAGTGGAGTCCGGTTAAAGCAAGTCCAGATAAGAGGGAGTCTACTGTAATGTAATTAGGACTACCCTACTAAATTAAGAATAGGTAATGCTGAGGACATTCTATGGGCATTTAAAACTGAGGAGAGGATGGCAAAGTAATGGAAATGAATGAACAGATAGTGAAAGACTGTGATGAAGTTGTGGTATTCTCGGGATAGAAACTGGAAGGTACTAGTTCACTAAAACAGTGATTGATCCATACAGTACACCAGCAAGCGAATTGGTCTACTTTAACTCTATGAATAAATTCTCAAGAATGCGGCCTCTAACTTTGGGCAGCAGTCTCAAAACAGAGGACGGTGGGAATAGAGCCGTAGCACCCTGGATAATGGTTTGCACTAGGTGGAGTTGATAAAATTAGATTTTGAACTACTGGCACTGCTATAGGCCCTGTTATCATTTACAGCGCAGTAGTGCAGCAGTAGCACTGTTGCCTCACAGCAAGAGTTTCACCGGTTTGATTCTCAGCTGGAGTGCCTTTTGTGCGGACTCTGCATGTCCTCTCTGTGTTCATGTGGGTTTCCTCAGGGTGCTCTGGTTTCCTCCCATCTTTCAAAGACAGGTATCTGGAGCATTTCTCCCCGGGCCTCCACTGAAAATAATTGGCTTTGTTACAAGTCGGACTTTTCTAGTAAACAAATGTTAAATAAATAAACTTAAATAATTCTTAATACTAAAGCACTCTGTTGAGGTAAATATGCCATTTTATATTGCTACAGACACGATTCACCATACTTTCAATTAAATATGCATGCCCCAGTTTCCCTTGGTTCATCATCACCATTTTCCATTATTTCTCAGATGTCTTGCTGCTCCATGTTTTGGTACTTTACCTTACAGATGTTTACATGAAAGACATGCTATGCTGAAGAATGTGTAGGGATCAAACCTTTCTCAAGCAAGCATTCAGGCTTCCATCACCCAAAAGATCTCTCATTCCTTTGTCAACTGAAAGATCAAAATTTCATAGCAATAGCAGCCTATGCATGCAGCTGTATAAACTATGATACTTAAGCCTATCACTCCAGGTCAGTTGCTACACTATTTATGCTGTAGCTAGTTACCAAAGATACAGAGAAGCTTGGACTGTAAATCATCCAGATGAACTGAGATCCAGGATTCCCTCGAGGGTGCAGAACAGGACATAGAATTATAGAAGTAAGTATTCTGATCAGGCTCACTATGCAGTTTGTAGTGAAACAACGTGTGGAATTTAGAAGCACCAATACAGCATGCAGCAGTACAACTCACCATAATCCAAGTTGCCCGCTATTCCATTAAAATGAGATTTGTAGTAATTAATTCTAAATTTGCATGAATCTGAATAGCTTAGCTGTTCAGCACACCTCCCTACTTCCAGCCCATGCAAAGAAGTAGTGATGGTCTTTAGAAGACCCCCATGCTGACATGTACTCGAGACACAGACCCCCCCCCCCCACAGACCCACACATACATATGAAGGCAGGCAGGCACGCATCCAGTTCCAGCAAAACTTGCAGCCCTGATCTCCCCATCCATACTGGTGTCAGGCAACATCAGCAAACACACACAGACATGCACAAAAACCCACATTAAGCAGCTATGCACATTCCATCAGAGTAACTACTCAGACACTGACCCTGTACCAACCCCCACACAGACACACTGAAATGCATTCTTATGGTCAACTAGCCCATTTATTCCCTGTCACTGAGGTGAGAGCCAACTGACAGAGATTGTCACTGGGATAGCCATCCGAGGTGGCTGAGCTTTCTTCTGTAATCATAAGGACAAGCCCCTGCCCTTCCAGGAATAGGTCTCATCTCCCCCCACAATAGCTCTAAAAGACACCTAAGCCGCTAATTGAACTTGGGTCACCTGGGTCACAGTCAGCACGGTAGGTATGTTGAATCAGACACTGCAGCAAATACAAATTTGATTCCTGATGTAGGCTTTTACAGGATTGCTTTTCACAGAGTTACTCCACAAGGAAGATCGTTTTTCCAGAAGATGTACTTTTACTAAGCAAACAATCAAGAATTGCAGAACAAGATAATAGATTTTTGGCACCTACTAATCAGAAAGAAAGAAAGAATGAATGATACACTGATTATATATAAGGGCAAATTGGGAATTTGTATTTTTTAATAAATGGCAAGAATGACAGTATTTTTTTTTTTACTTCAAGCTATGCTGACCAGTGTTTATTTTACAGTTTGTGATTTTAATTCTAGTCTTTGCTATCCAGCAAAGCTTTCACTAAAGTACAGTCTGACAAACCTTTTTATAACAGTTAATGACTGCTTTTGGCTGGGCATTTCTCACTTCTGAAGAAGTTTGATATTTTATTAAATGAAAGCGCTAACATTGTAAAATAAATTTGGGTTTTAATAAGCCCTGTACAGTGCTGTTTATTATTGTTCTACTGCCAAGCATTAGCGGACGGCGGAGTAACCGTAAAAACCGCTAACGAAAGCATTCATCTTCTACCTGGTATCTACTAATGATACAAGTTGAAACAATACAATATTTTAATTTTGCATGCATTTCTCTGATTGCCAAAGTGCATTACAGTAATAGGCATTCCAATTTGTAGACATTCACGGAGAAACTAAGGATACTCTTCAGTTAAACTTTATTTAGTGGCTTCAGTTTTGGCAAGCAGTAGAAATAATGATGGAGATCTGGAGAAGGAAAGACCACACAAGGGAGAAAACAAATGAATTTCTATGGAATGATGCAGCATTCATTTTTTTTTTTCTGGACACTAACTGTTTTCGCAGGTGGAACAAATGAAACCATCTAGGTCCAGAGAAATAGGCAATTACTGATGTTAAGTGCCTGAGGCAGAAAATTCATTCTCTCTCTGCTTCTGTTGATTGGAGAACTTCTAAGAATAAAGACGTTACTAAACATATCAGCCGCAAAGTGAAAATGCCTTTCAGATTCCCACAGGAAATCTTGTCCCTAATACAATGTGAGGACTTTCTTCTAAAATGAAAGTTAAACACATAAACATGCAATTATTTAAACTAATTTCTTGCTGATTTCATTTTTTTAAATATTGTCATTATAAAATACCAAGTAACGGGTCATGTAACTATTTTATTTTCTTAAATAAAATGAATATATTTTTTCCTGAATTACAAATATAAAGTGGAGACCTGCAAAGTAAGCTATTTTATGTGACTGAGAAATTAACAGTGCATGTGATTTGTGAACATAATGCTTAAGACGTAAACCTATTTAGCATTACAGGAATATTACAAAAACGGTTTGTGCTTCCTGAACAGGAATACAGTGAAGAGAAAAACATACATGCAATATTTATGACACAACATGCAGCCCATTCTGGAAAATTAATTATGAGCAATGGCTGCATGGAAAAGGACATATCAAGAGCCTGCACTACCCATGTGACATACCTGATACTACTAGTGGACAGGCTGGCACTAGCAAGAAGGATTTACAGGGCATGGATGAGTATAAACTATACATGGTACACATCATGCAGCAAGAAATATATGTGCAGTATGTGCCAGGCAGACAACATCTGATGGATCGACATATAATGGAATGGGTAGAAGACATGTGCAACATTTCTGCTATAAGTGAGGCAAGAGACATACACTATACTAAGACTAAATTAAAATAACACATTGCACCATGTTCAATAATATCATGAGTCTGTATTGCTGTAGAGAACAGATTGTGCGCTATCCATTAACATCCACATCCTAGATACATGCATAGACACAGATCATTATCATATATACCAGAACATCATCACATACGCAGCATATAGGTACACTGAGATACTGTGATTAGACTGCTTGGCTCATCTGAGGTCAGGTGTTGCACTAGGCTATATTTGGTGACATCTGTGTGCAGTTTGGGCACACATAACCACAAATCCCAGGCTATGATGTTCATTAGGTAGCGCTATGAATGTCTCTTGACTGTACAGCACTAGCACTTATGTAGGGAGCAAATGTGCTGGTGTTTTGCCCATCCTTAGGTAATGAGGCCTCTGTGCCAGAACCACAGACATGCACAGCATGTACTGAAAAGGGCACACAAGGAATGACATTACAGATATCAAGCATAACACTTCATTGTGTCTCAGTATGGTATGGATCCCACAAAAGACGCAACGCTGCAGTCCTTGCTCATCAAAGAGCTGTGGGCCATATGTCAGCCCAAGCTGAGTTACTACTGCTGACTTGTCATCATCAATATTATCTGTTCATCTGCATCCCTCATGATATCCTCAAGCCATCTAAATCCTCATGGGGACCTGTGCAAAAAAATACCACACAGACACAGTCCTGGCCACAGTTCTTAACACACATTACTCTAAACAAATGCAGTATTGTAGATGTCATTTATCATGCAAATCACAGACTGGTAGGCCTTCCATTAGTAATACCCAGCATATAACACTGTAGCTGCTACCAACTCAATATCCCCTTCACTAGAATAGAAAATGGCTACCCTGTGCATCACAGCTAAATCTACAAGGGCAGTAGGCCATTTGCAGTTTAAATATGACATTATGCCATGCTGGTTGGGTCCATGGCCACACACATTGGTCTGCTGCATGCACAGATGAACTCCCTCTGACATACAGGTATCTAGCATTGTATGATCAGAGAAGCTAAGGCCATAATACAGAGCACCTGCCCAGGAAGAGTGTACTCATATGTGAAATAACATATTCTGTTTGTAGCCCTAACAATTTCAGACAGTGTCATACATTATCATACATGGTATTGTTGACAAACTTCTTATGTCATCATTTACATGCTACCAAATCTGGGCAGTGGCTGTTATTTCATAAATGGGCAGTACATTTAGGCTGCAGTATGCAGTGATATCAAATATCCCCACCTAATCTGTGACTATACAGTGAAGTACTTCCACAGCCACACAACCTGTTGACAGGTCTGAGTTAAGAATATCATTCAGGTTCTAAAAGTTTTCCACAAATTAATGATTAAATATACTTTTATATCACCTCAAAATGACGAAGCTGGAATAAACATAGTGACTTAAATCTGCTTCTATACACCTTGAAAAAAGTTTTCATGACTGAACCTTGCAAAATTAAATGCTGATTCTCAATGCATTAACGAATGAATGAAGTACCACAATCATTGATTTAAAATAAATAAATAAATAATGTGCGTTTTTACAGGGGAAAGATATTGCCTAATCACCTTAAGTATACTAGCTTCATGTTTGTACAGCTATGGGGAAGGGGCAAATAACACGGGAGCAAAAATAATGCTCCAGTTCCTATTTGCTCATTACACTACTTGTATGCGTACAGCTGAACACCCCTGGTACTTTGAAAACAGCAGATCACATGAAAAATTTCAGCAGTCCTCTATCCAAACCTCATGCCCATCACAAATTAGCAGTGCCACAAGCTTTGAGTAGCCAGATATAAAATCATGCAAAAAACAGTAATAGTCAGTATAACTACAGTTCCAAATTTGCAAGGTGATGTCGATAAAATTAACGCACTACATGCAAATAACCAACTTGCTCCACCAAAAGCCTCCAGTATCAAAACAGTTCATTAAGAAATGTGGCAGGAAGTTGGAATATTTATAGTATGCAACACCATTTATATGGATAAAGCATTGGTACATCAATAGCTCCGTGAATCATGCTGTCTTTAACAGAAGGTAGAATGGGCATCTAGTTCGAACTGCATGTTGCTTGAAAACACAATGCAGTCCTAAACAGACGTACATCCTTATATGGAACATGTCATGCATCCTTGGGAAGAATGCCGCTATCACATCATGGCAGCAAATATGCAGTAGTAATGTGCGAATTTAATAGACTACCCCCGGGATTCATGAAGCTTTCGCCAGGTGTGGGCGTAGCATTGGTGTTCCAACACCAAATATGGCTGGCGAGCAATCCAGGTACGAGCTGTTTCCACATGCACTACCTGTGTACGCTATGCCAGCACAGCTCCCAGCCCCTGTATGCTAATTACCCCATGTGCAGCAGTGTAGCATGCAAATGAAGGTATTTAGCGATCCAGGAAGCGTTGCAGGCGTAGTGTAAGCATGCAGAAATGTAAACCGTAAAAAACAGTTTATGTTATTGCAAACATAAAATCGGAGCCATGACAGCTGGCCAAACACATGTATTATATTGTTAATATATACCAATGGCTAAATATATAGCCATTGGCATAAAAAACATGTACAGAATATAAAAATAACATTTAATTTTTTTTTGCACTATTGCGAAGTTTAAGCATAGGGCAGCAGCGAGCAAATGGGATTGCAAGGAAAATAGAAAAATATAGAATAAAACTGCAATGCAACACATATAATGATTTCCCCATAATAGTCAATGACAGGATTGTTACACCACACCATGGTGCAAGGGTTGCTAAGGGGTTGTGTCAGTGTTATGCGCGGTATCTAGGAATTAGTAGGCAATTCCATGCAAATGAAAGGAGTTATAATGAATCACAGATTCCCCACTGGTGTAAGGATGAACCTCACAGCGTAGCTTTATAACACCGAGGTGTGTCCATGAGATAAAGATGACAACAAGAGAGGGGTGCGACACCTTTGCTGTAAGCACATTGGAGCATTGCTAATCCGGTTTGCCCGTAGCTAAGCAAAGCTGCAGGAAAGGGGTGTGTTGAGCTGGGTTTAGCTTTACTTAGCTGAGAGCACACAAGGTAACTGAGTATGCATGTGAACAGAGATTAAAATGCACTTAAACTCGGTAAACGGGTTTGAGCAGCGTGCACTGGAGCTGAAACAGGAAGGATATAGGAAAAAAATAAAGAAATGCTGCAGCAGGGAAATTGGAGCACAAATGACTAATTAACACCTAGGAACCTACAGTGGGCCATTGACAACAGCTAACAAGGCTGCAAGCAGCTACCTGCAGAACAGGAAAGGGGAGGTGCTGTACTGCAAAGAAAACAGTAAAGTGTCACAGAAGAACAAAGCAGAATTGCATTATATCAGCTACAAAACACATTTTGCAACACATGACTGGGTAGGGAAAGTACAAAACAGGAAAGTTGGCAGGTGGATGCATGCCTGACAATGGGAGGGGATCCAGATTTAAAAGTGAATTAAAGGGCAACAGATTAATCAAGGAAGGCAAGCATAACTCCACACTGCAGGCCCAACACTTGCAGTACTCACTGTAAAACCCATAACTAAGATACCCTGCAGCTGGAATTGCTTATACAGAGCCAATGACATCAGCAACATTCATAGCACAATAGTATAAAGTGTGAAAGCACCTCACACACACTTGTGTATTCCCATACACTCTGCACCATTGGTGTATACATACGGGGAACTTTTAATATGTACATGTTAGGGGCTGCCATAGCTTTGATCCACCAGCATGTGTTGGAGACTGAAGGTGGTGTGGATGATGATGCTGACAACCACATCAGGCACCAGAGGAGGAGAAGAGTGTTCAGATCCAGGGCAACCTACCAGGCGCTACATGATCTGGAGATAGTAGAGCATTACAGGATGGACAGGGACACCCTACAGTAACTTGTGGAGCTGTGCCGGCCACGCCTCAGAGCCAGAACAAACAGAGGGGAACCCATCCCAGTGGATACAAAGGTATGTGTAAGCCTGAGAATACAAGCCACAGGTACCTTTCAAAGGCCAACTGGGGATATCATGGGGATCTCACAGGCAGTACTTCACCATTTCTTGGATGCCATGTTACCACATGCCAAAAAGCACATATACTTCCCCCAAATGCAGGAGGAGTTGGCCAGCAATATGCATCTCTTCCACCATGTGGCAGAATACTCAGAGGTACTGGGTGCAATAGACTGCATACACATACACATCAAGTCAACACCCGGTGAGCAGGGTAGGCACTACATAAACTGCAAGGGATACCCCTCCTTCAACTGCCAGGTTGTGTGCAATGCCCAGGACATTATCATGGATGTGTGTGCTGGCAGCCCTGGAAGCTATCACAACTCCCACATCTGGCATGCCTCACAGCTATATTAGGTATTTGCCAGGGGGGACATCCCATATGGCCACATGGTGGGGGATGCTGGCTATGCACTGGAACCGTAGATGATGACTCCCATCAGAAATGCACACACACCCATGCAAGAATGCCATAATGAGGTACACGCACAGACCAGAATCATCATAGCTCATGTGTTTGGGATGCTTAAATCACGGTTTTGTTGCTTGGACATATCTGGTGGAGCCTTGCAGTACTCACCAGGTAAGTGTGCCCGCATCTTCATAGTATGTGCCATGCTACACAATATGATCCTGCGGAAACAGCTGCAGCAGGGACAGAATGGTGAAGGCCCTCACAGCCCACCACCATTACCAAGGGCCCCACAGGCACAGAGGTACTCAGACCACGAACACCCTGAGCCAGCCCCAGTAGGCATACAGAGGTATTCCCAGTATGCCCATGCCTTGGCAAGGAGGGAATGTATAGCACACAAACTGACAGTGTAGGCACCTAGGGACTGACACCTTACTCCACCTGCACACACAGTAAAAATGGATGGCACACACACAAGACTACCTGTAAATTGTCATGTATAGGCAGTCTACTGTGTGCATCCAACATAGGCAGCCTTCAAGTATTACACACACAACTGCCATTGGCACAAGATAAGTCAACACCTGAACAGTAAATTGAGCTATCAGTATGTGCTGATACTGTATGTATAGGTTCATAGGTAGGTACATGGCTAACTGCACAAGGGCATTCATAAGCCTAGCTAAAATGTGCCAGCTTTTGCCACCCCATTGATTAATTAACTGTCCCTCTATGGAGCAGATCCAATGGCAGGATCCCTGGGGTTTATCTACTGTTCCCCATCCACTCTTCAAGGTTTCTCTTGAAGAGTGTTAGTGAGGGGCTCTGTATAATGTAATTAGGGATGTTGTTCCAATGCATGGGGAGTTTCTGTGACAGGAATCTGTCCCTCCAGCATGTTCTAGTTATTGTTGTGGCAAGGTTTAGCTCACTACAGCATGTGGCTCACTGTGACATGGATTCCCATAGGTGGAGCATATCCATTAAGCCTGAGTTAGACATGGCTTTGTAGGGCAGCAGAGATCATCTCTGAGTAAATGAGATGCCACTGAGTAAAGCAGGAGTTTATTCAGTCTGGCTGCATAGGACATATGTTTGAGGCCAGTAATCCTCTTGGTGAGGTATGTTTGTGGTCCTTCCAGCTGTCGGAAGTGTCTTCTGAGGTACATCCCAAATGGGTTATTATACTCTATGATGGGACTGATGAGTGACGAGTAAAGGGGCACTATAACCTCAGTATGTCTAGATGCGAACCCTTTAGTAATCAGATGGCCTACACAGAAGGATGTCCTAACTACTTTGGAGATATGATTGTCAAAGGAGAGAACACTATCTACCTTAGTCCCCAGATCCCCTATTACCTCACCTGTATTAAGGTGGCTGCCAATTATGTGTTTATATGTGGGTGTTTAGTTTTTCCCATATGGAATGACCATGCAGTTTGTGGCACTTAGCTTGAGGCCATGACTTTGACACCCTGTGTCAGTCTCTGTGAGGCCCTTTGAAGGATGTCTGCATCAGCTGGACTGTCAATTATGGCTCCCAGTTTGCAGTCATTGCCAAACATGGTCTGCCATAGTCCACCTGTATTTGCCTGTACCTCTGAGAAGTATATGCCAAACAGTAGAGGTCCCAGGACTGAGTCCTGTGGGACACCAGTTGTGACTGGTTAAGAGTTGGACCTGGAGGCTGCTAGTCTTACCATGTGTGTTCTGTGTGCAAGCCTGTTGGCAACCCATCCTGTGATGTATGGGCTTATGTACAGGCTGGTGAGTTTATTAATAATACCTGAGTGAGGAATGGTGTCAAAAGCCTTGGCGAGGTCCAGGTAGTATGTGTAAACTACATCTCCCATCATCTAATGCCTTGGTGACTGTCTGTAAGACATCAAACAGGTACAGTAGGCATGATCTGCACTCAACCAAGCTGACCTGGGTTGGGTCAAGTGTTTGGAGGTTATCAATGTCTTTGTTAATGAGTGCCATGAGGATGTGCTCCATAGCTTTGCAGACCAGGCTAGTCAGGCTTATGGGGTGGTAGTTACTGTGGTCAGTTGTGTTTCCACCTTGGTGGAGTGGAATAACCATAGCTATGTGCCATTGTATGGGCATGTAGCCTGTATAGAGGCTGAGATTGAAAAGCTTAATTAGGTGGGGGGATAGTTCATCTTGTAGTGCTTGCAAGACGCAGTCTGGGACACCATCTGCCTCCATTGATGGTGTGTTTTGCCATTTGAGAGGGCTATTTCCACCTGTGTGTCTCTGATATCTGGGATACTGTACTTTTCAGGTATTGTAGTGGGCTCTTTAGGGGGTGAAGTTTGCACTGAATGTATCTGCAAGGATGTTATCGATATCAGTAGGTTCAGTATATTTTGTGCTATTTTGCACTGGCACAGTGCAAATCTGTGTGTTACAACTTAGATTCTTGACATAGCCAAAGAAGGCTTTGTGGTTATCTTTTGAATCCTTGCCTATTTTCCTGTTGAAGTTAGAATCTGATGATTTCATGTGGGACCTAAGTTTCTTACTAATACTGGTCACGGATGTCTGTCCTTCTTGGGATTTGCTGTTTTTCTGGACTACTGTCCTACTTCTGTTATATAACCTGTTTATTGCAGGGGTCCACCAGACTGGTGTCCTTGTCTTGGAGGAGTGAGTCTTGGTTTACCAGTGATGGCATGATCCATACATCCTTGTAGGTGCTTATAGAGTGCATTTGTAAATCTTTCTGTATCTTGAGCAGTGTTTTCCTTTAGCATGGGGGCTGTAGAACCTCCCACCTCTGTCTTTAGTAGTGTGAAGTTAGCTGTAGGAAAGGTTTTCACTGTTATTTCCTTGGGTGGGGGAAATGGCTGGGTGTGGAAATCATCAGTGAATATTTCTTGGTCAGATCTAACCAGTGACCGGTTTACCTCTGCTGTGGTGCACCTGTCGCCCATGTTGGTGATTACCACTTCTAGCATGTTTCCACCTCTGGTTAGGGAGTTTACTATCTGATACAGGGCATTTGAGGTGATAAAATCCAGGAAGCGCTGGGCCTGGAAGTGAGCACTCAAGTAAGTTTCCCAGTTAATGGTAGGGTATTTTAAATCGACCAATACCAGGGTGTTTAGTAGGACTGTCATGTTTTCCACTGTCTCCAGGTAGGTGGAGTGGTGGTCCTGGGTCATGGAGTGTGCATTGCAGTCGTGGCTGATGTTAGCTGCACATGGATGATCTCAGAGGTATCATGCTGCCCCACTAACCTGGAGGTGTAGGTATCCCTGTTGAATATGGATACACCCCCTCTATGTCTGTGTCAGTCCATATTCTGTGGCCGAAATGTGTGGTATGGGTTGTAGTCCAGTAGTGCTAGTGTGCTCTCAGAAGCCTTAAAACAGGTTTCAGTTACTGCACAGATGTTGACGTTGTCCATACTGAGGAGTGCTGTGAGTGCGTTCATTTTGTGATTACAACTCCTGGTGTTGAGCAGCATAACCCTCATTGATTTTGCTATTGTGCTGTTTACGGAGGTGGGATTCACCTTTGAGTCTTGCCTAAAAAAGGCACCATGGGGGCGCCAAGAGCCTTGGCCACTATTCGAAAGCCTAAGGGTGACACATGCAAGACAGTTTGGTATTGTTGCATGCATGTTTCCCATCTGTGCTTGTTTCATCTTTCTTGTAGGTAACCTACTAGTAAGCAATAGAAAGCCTTAAACTGATACAAGTCTTCTAGCTTTCAAGAGAGGCTTTTGGAGTGATTAAGTATCAGTGTTCTGTATTTTCTTGCTGTACTTAACTGTTTTCTGACTACATGGTGATTTCTCACTGTATATTGTGATCTGAAAGCTCTGTTTATTCACATATTACTTCTGTGATGGCCTGCACTTTAGAGGTTCACAGATAGGTAGTAGGCTATCTGCCCAAGGGCATTTAGAAGCATAGCTACACTGTGTTGGCTTTCTCTGCACCATTGATGAAGTAACTGAGCCTCTGTCAAGCATAGCTAATGAAGTGATTCCAGGCAGAGTTGCTGGAAGCTGTTGAAGACTGGGGTGGTGGAGGGTGATAGGGGCACTTAGTGATCTAAAAAGGGCATGTTAACGTGAAAAATCAACAACATTCAATTTCCCCAACAGGTCTTGCAGCTATAAAACTGGAGGGGCTCCCCTGCCCCTGGCTGCATGGTTCTGGGACACATGATCCCAGGGGTGTATATTCTGTTACCCATTCACACATCAAGGTTTCTCTTGAAGTGTGCCAGTGAGAGGCTATGCCTAATGTAGTTAGGAATTTAATTAATAGTCTCTCATTTCATTTATGTTTTTATTTCAAGAGTAAGTGAAGCTCAGTGGGTTTGGGTGCCTCCTCCAGCCTAGCTTACACATACAAATCATCTAAATAGGAAGTAGGCAGAAGCAACGTTAATGTCAATAGTGTAATGGTTACAGCATTTGCATAGTATTTGTGCATTCGTGGTTCAAATCCCAATAAAGTCAGAGATGTTTCTCATGTTAAAAAGTATACCTTATCACAGCTTGCACATTTAGGTAGTAATCTTCAGTATAATAAACATTTGAAACACCCATATAAACCCATGTGTGCCGGAGAGTAAAGTCAACAGAGATTGTAATGTTATGTAAGCACATAGTGATATGTTACTTCACTGAAATATATATATCCTGAGTAGTTAGCAGATGTGGCCGTGTTCATGCACAGGTTATACGTTTATAAATTTCCTTTAACTGTGTTAACTGCTGCTTTAATGTCACACAAACACTTTGAAACATGCTTACAACTGCTTAAATGAGCTTTATTCTGGAGTACAAAACATTTTTAAAGCATCACAGGTCTTGAACCCTGGATGATGCACACCATACTCATGGGACTTACCACTAAGCCATCTAAGCTGTATACATGTTTCATAGTTTTTACACTACACCTTTTACTATAGGCATTCCACAGTACTGACCACAAATGGGACAGTCACTTTGTGTACATATGTGCAGTACATTGTAATGTACTGTAGTTTGTGAATCAACATATACAAATCTACATATGTATAACTGTTAAAAATGAATACTAAATATATATATATATATATATATATATATATATATATATATATATATATATATATATATATATATATATATATATATATACATGTCAGTGATGTCTGCACATAGATATAAATATATATATATATATATATATGGATTAGGTTAACACATGCATCTCATCACCACAACCAACACATACCCTTACCAGGACACATAAGGACACCCACACATACCACCAGAAATCACACACATTCACAGAGGCTTCTAAGTATCTGGCCAAGCAAGAGACCTCCCAAGCTGGAATAGACAGACAACAAAAATACACAAACTGTATGACATAGTTTGCCAGATTGTGCCACACCTCAGAACACGTGGCCAGAAACATGCCCAACAGTACTCATTTGTGAATGCAAACTCTAGCATGATGTTACACACCAAGCTATATGAGGGCAAACATACTGTCAGCTGCCTGTCTGCCATGATTATCCACATACCCATACACTCAGACCACCTTTTGAACTATACACATGGCTCTGGCATATTCCATGTTGTTGTGAAGAACCTGTGATGCAGTAGCCTGGACTGCATGGAAACACACATGTAGGAACTGTCAGGTCTTGTAGCCCATGCAGGTATGTCCCAAGGCCTGGTTAGCATTCTGCCATTGGCCAGAATGATACTGCAGTACAGGGACAAAAAGATTGTATTCCACAATTGCCTAATTTACTGGTGTAATTCAAAGGGTATCCAGTATCTCTCTGCCTGGGACAACATAGTTGACAGACCATGATGCTTTGCCAGACAGGGCCTGCACCTGTCACCCCTGGGAATCTGGATACTGGCTAGGGCTCATGCTTCCCCTATACTGCCTTCATCATGCAAAGTTCAATTGAAAGTCCACTGCTGTAACAGGGACAGCCAAGCAATAAACTGCGGGTCTTGCTACTCAATGATACATTTCAGAAACTCAATATGGACTCACTTATGTCAATCCTTAACATGGAGAACATATCTGTGCAGTGAGTGAGATATTGTTCAACGCTCCAGAGAGCACCCCTGCATGACCATGTTATAACACATACCGCACCTCTTGGCCATTATCCTTTATTGGAACACACAGGCCACAGGTGTGTCCATATTCCTGAAGGATATGTACACCCCCACACTAGTTGCACTTGCATAACTTCAGATGCATTATGCTGAGCAACTACCTTTGTGCCAAAGTGGAATCCAAATTGCACCTTGCGACAGATCACCCACCATGCCTCAGAATTCCCAACTGTCACATTGTGCTGTAATGGGGAATATTAGGTTTGAGACAGAAAACAATAATAATGGCTACCCTCAACTATCCCATTATGAACTGGGAAGACTCCTCATGTACCAACACCTGTGCTCAGTGAATGTTGGATTTCATTAACCCCAATGACATGGATCACCATAGTCACACAAACAGGGCTAACAGTATACTACACATAGTCAATCTCCAAAGCCAGTGTTATGCCTCTTAAGAGCAAAGTGGTGACTGTCATGGCACCCATGCAGATGGACAATGCATGTGCAAATGCTGAATCCTACACAAATGCACTTTAAGCACTCACATAAGTGCAGTGATTGTGCCATTGAAACAGAACCAAGATTCAACCAAACACAAACAGGAAAGCAAACTGGTGGTACCCTGCCTTAAACTGTACCACAGAAGGTAGTAACTATTGCAAGAGTGAACACAAATGAGTGGAGGTGATCCCTGGTCAGCCTCAGTAAGATGCAGATACACCATATAAAATCACACAAAGCTACTGTGAAACTAATCTGCCATGTATTATGAGGCCAACCACAGAGCATTCTATAGCTGTGTCATGAATCGTAATGGCAACAACAAGACCTGCCGTGCTTCACAGCACTATGGCATGAGAAGTACTGCACGTACAGAAATAGCACTTGTTCATCCTAAACCCACTCTCAGCCCTTCCCCTAACAGGTACACCTATTTATATATCCATATACACTACAGAGCCCCTGTAATAACAACTATGCAGGTACAAGCTGCACGCTCTAAAGCCATACATAAAGCTTGCATGGGACCTGTCATCATACCAGGGTGTATTTTACACAAATGTCAGAACAATATGCTCTCCACATACACATCATGTTCAATCATAGCTTCATGTCAGGCTGTGTACACATTGAATGGTGCACAGCAACAGTTATCACACCCCACAAAGGGGGAGACACCACTGATAATGAGAAATAGTGCACTACTACCTTGCTGAGTCTGGTCTGTAAGGCCATGAACCTTGATCAACTTATTTGATGTAGTCAATACAGATGTAGATGACAGTAAGGTTGATTCACACAGCATATCATTACCTTGCCAGGCCTTAAGACACCATCCCCTATACTGTGTTCCAGCTATACTCAGTAAACTAGGTGTATACTCCTATATCACAGGACTGGTTGGCAACTGGACTGCTGACAGAACCAACACTACAGAAAGTGTCTGACTAATACACGCACATCAAACCAGTGCCAGCTACAGTAACACAGGGTTCATTCCTGGTACTCCCCCTCTTTGTTATCTATACCACACAGGCTAACACAGAAGGCATCTGCCTATTGAAGTTTGCAAATGACTATGAACTATGAGCAATAATTGACTCAATGAGTGCTGCGGGCAACATACAGAAGGGCCTTTGTGGGTCAGATGTGTGGTGTGTGACGTATGGCCACAATCTCACAGATAGGTATTGCATTGTCATCCCCTATGTTAAAAACCCTTTACCTATGAACTACCACCTAGGCAGCTGTCAACATAATGGAAACTGTGTGTGTATGGGATGCAGCTGGACAGTAGTCTTTCCTTTGATAGTCACTTCACCACACCAGTCAGGTAGTCATAAGTGGCACCCCTAATCATGACAGGGTGCTATCCACGAATATAGAGATCATTGTTCAGCCATACTCAACACTCAAGTGACCCATAATAGATCACATATTTCCTTTACGGGTTATTGGCCATGTTCAGATGGCCTACACCGGCCTTCCCAAACCCTAGCTCCACTATGTAGCATGATGCCTACCCTGAGAGATGTTGGACATGCTACACTTACACATCTTGATTTCAAATAAACAGATACTTCATGGACATCCACCTTTCTAGTACAAGGATCATAACATGCCTGACAGATCCCTGTCCCATACACTTTACATACTCCTGCCATAATATGCATCCTTGTCCAGCAAAGCTGCACATTGCCCTTCTTTGAGACATGGTGTGATGACTGCATGGCAAATATATCAGTAACCCTGTGGATCAGTTCTGTGGCACTGCTTGAACTGGCCACTGAAAGTTACCTGTCTGTTGACTACAGCTAGGTAACCTTTCAGGCTTGGCTCATAAATGGCCCAGGGCATATAGCCTACTAGTTCACTATGACCATACATGCTATAGTTGATATTCAACCCTGCAAATACCATCAAGCTAGCCATTGTCCTATGTGTTTCACATGTGCAACACAGGTAATACATGGCAGGATGCTATACTGCTGTACAGTGCCATGTAGATGTATATGGCAAAACACATACAGGTAAAACTTTCCAGGAGCAAGTCTGCAGGGTCACAGGTCATGACTCTTAAGGCATGTGTATGACTATATATGTGACATATACACAGCATTAAGGTCTTTTGCATTAATGTGAACACATCCAGGCATGTGCTGATAGGTAAAGACACCAGTACAGGCAAACAGACATGCCCACATCAAGACATCCACATGGAGTATGAGCAATGTCATCACTTGACACACACATATATGGTAATAACATCAAATCACCAGTAAGTATCAAATGTGTGTGAGTTAAACATGTCAGTGGTGTTAGTGCCATGCAGATTTGCAAAGACATATTTGTAATCATAATAAATGTGATACACATGTATGTGCAGCTGTACTTCTGTACTTCTCTGTGAGTTACTGTGACCTGTCTCCATCATTATGTCTTCCAGGTATGCTGCGTGCCAGGCTACCACCATACACCCGCTTGGAGGATGAGGTCCTCATTCCATACCTCCTTGACAACCATGAAACACTCTTCAGCCAAGTGCCACAGGATGCACAGCAGCGGGATGACCAGTGGGAGGAACTTCGCAGGAGGGTAAATGATGTTGGCGGCCACAATCGCACCTATCAGCAGGTGCGCCGACACTGCACCGACCTCATCAGATGGGCGAAACTGCTTGCCAATGCAATCATCAGGGAACAAGCTGCAACAGGTGTGGGGCCACTCACCCAGCCCCCACTCACACGTACCGAGGAGCTACTGGCCAACCAGGGGACACCTGCAAAACTCCATCTACAAGCTTTAGCTGGTATTGTGGAGGTGGATATCTCACAACCACTGAGCCAGGAGTTGCCTGGTAAGTCACTACTGCACATATAACACAACTATATTTCATATAGTTACATGTGTTATTGTACAATATTTAACGTAGCATCAGGGGTGTCATCTGTATACCCTTCAGTGACCTGTGTCACACATTCCACATTAGGGTTTAGTGTGTATACACTTCAGTGACGTGGGTCACATTCCACATTAGATATGTATTGTATCTGAACACAGTCATGGCTATGAACTGTGTCTGTAACTCACACTGTATAGCAATAGTGAAGCCACATGATGCCCTGCAATGGCTATGCACATCAGCTCAATGTGCAGTATGTCACTTTATATCTGTAGGGCAGACTGACAACATTGCATCAGCTGAATGTCCATATTAGTATAACACGTCCCTGCATTGGGACACCATTACCTCACTGTATATTTGTAAGGACACCATTGTGTTAAACATGTATGCATGTCATTCAGCACATCAGCAGAAGACATATCATACTACATGTGATTGGCAAGGTCATATGCCACACATCTGGCTGGTGTACTGTTAACCTATGCTTGTCTGTGGCACCATTGCAAAGTAGGGACAGCCATGTCAAACATGTGTACAACCACATGCACACTGTCTGTAGACTCAGCTCAGGGGTAAGCAGAATAATGTTGAACAGACATGCACTGCTTTGGGGGAGATATGCAAGCTAGGGCTCAGGCAAACATAGTCTTCACTCAACATACCCTTCTGCTCATGTCCTCTTCACACATAGGGGCAATGGCCAACACAAAGCATCAGTGGCAAATGTACACAGGTCAACGATGGTCTGTTAAAATGTGGGGTATGTTGCACAAAACATGGCAGTGCAGTGCAACGGTGTATAGTGCATGCATTGTGTTGCAGGTTTGGGGCATAACCTACTAACACAAATGTTGCAACACAGGGATGTATGCTAACTAGTACTATAATTGTGTAAGGTGCATGCCTTCTGCTATAATACATGCATGCTGTTGTGTGCAACTCAGGGATGTATGATAACTACCACTATAATTGTCTAAGCTGAATGCCTTCTGCCATATCACATGCATGCTGCATGCTGTTGGGTGCCATATCATGTTTCTCTGTGTCTGTGTGTCTGTCTGTGTCTGTGTGTCTGTCTATGTGTCTGTCTGTGTGGCTGTCTGTGTGGCTGTACTGTGCTGTATAACTTGTAATGTACAGTTCTTGTCTGTCCCTCACAGGTGTTGATGTAGGTGTGTTGCCCTCCTGCAGTCCACTTGATGTTAGTGTCCCCACAGACTCTAGCAGTGAGGATGAAAGTATGATTGAGGCACAGGCAGGGTTGTCAGGGGCAGAATCTGTGCCATTGGTTGCCATTCCACCTGTAACCCCCTCATCCTCGCACACAGTTCTCATGCCTACACATACCCCATCACCAGTGGGCATAGTGGAAGGACAGTTGGCGGGTGGTAGCATGGAACAGGAATGTATGGAGGCTATGGAAGGTGTACCTGCACACCCAGCCAACTGACTGGTGATGTCCCACACAGGCATGTGCCCAGGGCTGCTCATAGGAGGACTTCTGGCCAACATGCCCCTGCAAGACATAGCACATCAGCTGGTGTCACCAGACACATGTTTCAGGCTGTAATGGAGGCACAGGCATGTGCTGAATGGCACAACAGAGAAGGTCTGAGGCTTCAGAGGGTTGCTGTCCGTTCTTTAACTGACAACATCCAGGCAATTGCAAATGCTCACCATCATCTTGCAGATGTTTTGGATAGATGATTGGGTGACATGGTGGGAGTTGTTGACCGTGGCATGTCAATCATCAAGCGTGGAATATCTGTGCTGGAACATCTGGTGGGAGTGAGGTGTCGGGCACATGAATGTAGGCCAGCTACATCACCTGTTGAAGGTTTATGTGAACATGCTACTTCACATGCCTGCTCCCATAGTGGTGGTGGCAGCAGCAGTGCAGCTGGTGCTGTGCTGTCCACACCAGGAGACAGCAAGCCACGTGCACGTGGTCCTGGATGGTCCTAACAGGGACACGGTTCCAGTGAACATGTGTCATCAGACAGTACCCAATCTGGACCTCTGCCTAGTAGTGGCCATGCAGCCCATGGCAGGCACAAGTCATGTGGCTGTGACTGGACACTGTGAACTGTAAAACCTGCCCTGTATAGTCTGCAGCTGTCAATAATACCCCTGTGTAGGCCAGCCACATGCCAGACCTGTGTGCATACATACACACACACACACACACACACACACACACACACACACACACACACACACACACACACCAGAAACAAATGTAGGGCACCTCATCACACACACGCATAACATCCACACACGTCCAATGAGATAAAAGGCCCTAACCCACACACATGATGTCATCTAATGGTGCAGCCTAGGCCTTTGGCAAACATTATCACCCTGTGCATATGATGATGCCTGTGCCGCATCCCTGTCATCCAAACCATCGGTGCAGGGACATGCTCATATGGTCTGATGCACAGGGTGAACATACTAGGAAGACAATTGTAGATTACCATTGTTGAGTAGTGTTGACAGGCAGCAGACATGCTATGTACTACAGTTTTAGAATGCATTTTGTACTTTTGACAGTATGTATCATGTGTAACAACAGTAACTGCATGCTGATCTTGATGTTCTGCCTTCCTCTTTCAGGTGTAATTGCATATGCTGGGGGATGTCAGTGTTTGCAGTCAGTGTCCCATATGTAAATGTAGACTACTCACAGGTCTGTATGACAATACCTGCATGCACTTTGTAGCTTCCACATCACATTTATAATCTCCCAAGTTTCAAATATGTTTACTGATCTAATGATCCAAGAACATGATAGATGTGTAGTAAGCTACTGTGGCCAGAGCCGTCACATCCATAGTGGGTGACATCACAGGTATAGTTACCTGGAGCGGGGAGGAGGTAAAAGAGTGGTTTAGTAGATAACAAGGGTAAAGGCCAGTGGAAAAAGCAGTTTCTCACTGGGAAGCAGTAACACCCGCTCTCATGACAGGATGCAAATACACATACACACCCACACACTCAGGGATTCACAGACACAGTAACACACCCACACACTCAGGGATTCACAGACACAGTAACACACACTCACACAGTTACCAGTGTTGAGATAAGAACCCCTTCCTATGTGCAAATCTTCATTATAGTACTATGCAATTACAAGATGTGCCACAGAGATTACAAGTGTACAGAATGGCCTAAGATCGAGGACATCAACAGGGATACTAGATTGCAGTGAGTGTATGTGGGGAGGGGGGGAGTCATCAGTAGGCTATGGAATATAGAAGCCTCACCCCAGGGCGTACATGTTTACAGGCAGTTAGAATGCCCTTCTAAGATTGATGACATCAACAGGGATACTAGATTGCATTGAGTGGATGGGGGGAGGGGATCTTATCATTTCACTATGGTAAAATACAGCCTCACTCCAAGGACCAGACAGCCACACACCCACACACACACACACACACACACACACACACACACACACACACACACACACACACACACACACACACACAGTGGCATTCACAAAGATATACACCTATGTCACACACATACAGACACTTGACATGTGTGAGATTCAAACCCCTGCCTATGTCTTGCTTTCTACACTTCACTCTGTACAGATGTTTAGAACAGTGTACAGGACAGTGAAAAACATTTGGGATGTATTCCTCACCATATGTGACAAATATGGACACACACACACCCACACGTGCCAGTGCTGTGACTCAAACACCTGCCTATCTCATGATAGGTATTACAGAGTTACAGCACTATCGCACGTGCTACGAAGCATACTGACTCTTTCCTTTGCCAACTGTGCTGATATATGCACAATATATGCACAGGGGAGGTGTTACTGTTAAAGGTGTCAAGAGGTTTGCCTTCAGTGTCACCCTTACTGCATTCTACATTGTGTTCTTCCCCCTTCCATTAACAAAACCATAGCTTAGCAGTTACACAGGTTATTGTAGGAATGGTTGTAACACACCTGTGAGCTGTCTTCAGTAATTATTCATCTGCAAAGTAGCCCCACTACTTAGTAGTTATGTCCAAACATTTGTCCATACCTACAGTACAGCTTACTGTACTTTAAGCATATCACCATATACAGTTGGCAATGTTGAGGCTACATTGCAACTACATGATGCACTAAAACAACAGTCACCTTCAAACAGCAGACACTGCACACACATGGAATCTAAACACACATCAATACATGTACACATATGCAGTCTCCATCAGTAAATGGACTAGCAGGTCGAGAGGATGCATTCCACACCTTCCCCACACCATGTGTGAAACCCAGCTGAGCATTACACCATAATGGATGTTGTATTCATGTACTGGTAGGACACACAACCACCTTCACTGAGTAGCTAAGTGTACATTTATGCCAACAGTACAAATCAGCAAGACACACACAGCAATATTCCATGTCATGATCCCACAAACTGTTAGATGACAGTTCCACTGTGAAACTAGGGCACTCTAATGGTCAACAGTGAGAATATCATATTTGCCACACACACATCATATTTGCCACACACACCTCATGATTACTGGAAGACTGCCAGCAATGTGCTCTGTTTGAGCTAGGCACTACACTTATTCAAGCATGTGCGAGGCCTGTGGCTTATAAACATCTCACCTCAGCACGTTCTGGCTATTGTGGTAATACAGTTAATGTCCAGACAGCACACTGCATGCATGGCATGCAATTGTTGACATGGGGTATATGTAGGAGCTGTGGGTCACACATGGCTGTACATGTCATGGACATATCACCTGTAACTACTCAGGAACATACAGAGCATAGCTGTATTTCCCTGAGTCTGTCAATACAGGCCATGTGTGTAGGTCCTACGATCCTGTTATTTGGGTATGTTTGTAGGCATTACATTTGGTGGACATGTCTAATGACATACATGCCACATGGATTGTTGTATGATATGATAGGTGTCATCGGTGACCAGTAGAGAGGGAATATTACCTCTCACAAAATAGATATTAAACCTTATGTACTGTTAGCATTCAGCAGCCATAGACCTATCTTCCATGTGCATGTGTGTAATGAATGTAGCCACCTGTATGTATAAAGGACAACAACAGCTACAGTATTTTCATTTATGTTGTATGAGTGTGGGATGTACATATACAGGGCAGGTACATCTAGGTCATATCCAACCATGAGGGTGTTGTTTACTGGTGTACAGCAACAGTCAACTGTGTTAATGCTGACAACATCTGAGGGACCCTGGTATGTGAACAACTGACCTGGTTACAAACAGTGGTATTATTGCATTGCATTATACATTATGCAACTGTGTCACTACACGGGTACTTTGCACAGTTGATGTAGGGCTAGGTACAGTCCACCAGTCGAAGCTTATTTGGTGTTGTACCATAATATTTCATACCACATGTATGGATGTGTGTTGGTAGTCTGAGGACATGGTGGTGGATGTATATGAGGATACAACCTAGAATGCAGCTTTTGCCACTGTCACCTGTACCTGGCTCATCTGTGATGAATTATGTTGGAGTAGTGGTCTTTACTTGTGAGTAGCCTTTATAAATATGTGGACACCACCACCTGGAGTGGTCCATACCAGTGTTATGGACCACATGTCTGGATCTGAGTTATATGGTGGTAGTGCTAGTGTGCACTACAGAGCCTTCAGCCAGGTGTTCCTCACTGCACAGATGTCAGTATTCCCCATTGTAGGTTCTACATTGAGCAAATGGATTACGAAAGCCACACATCTAGCACTGGTTAGCATAAGCATCCAATGCAATTGTCTTGTAGATGTCAGGGTGTTACTTCTGTGTTTAGGACATTTGCCTTGGAATGGCATTATATGGGTAAATGCAATCTAGGTATTATCCACACTACCTTCACTCATGGATGCATGTGATCTGTGACAAAGGCTTGTCTTCTTTCAGTCATGTCATCCCGGAATGACAGACACTGGATAACCTCATAATTACAGCAGGATATTGGCTCATTGTTTTGGTCAAACAGTTGCCACTCGTACCAGGACATCACTGCGAGTGGCAGTATTGTGCTTAGTATCTAATGCCTCATCTAAGGTGACGGACAGCAGCAGACATTGTGTAGATGACCAATGTCAGATATACTTAGTGGAGCGGTCCTGCTAATAATGACAACTACTAACACAGCCGGGAGAGGTCATCTTGACACCTGCACCTCAGTACCATTAGACAATGAGGCTGACATATTATGCTTGCACATGCCACTGTTCCAAGTATAATGCCACTGTCCACAACCTGATATCAATGTATGCCTTTCAGGGCAGCAATGTGTGTGACACATGCTGCACTTTGCATCCACCTATGTGTCCCAGTTAACCAATTGTCTGTCACTTCCACACATGCATGATTGTGTATACTTCACATATATATGGCAGTACTTCATGTACATGTATGTATGTGTATCACACAGCACAGACACAGATATATAATTTACGGGCCACATACAAGTATCTGGTAGTAAACCTGTATGATGTGCATATATACTGACAGTTAAGATGTACATAGCTCCAAGCCTATGTGTTTACAATAGGAGTCCATTACAATGTGTTCTGTACATCTAAGTGTATGAGCATGCACACTGTGGCCTTCTGTGGTTAAAATCAGAGTGCATCCCAAACAGCCCTGTGCTACTAAGTGTATGAGTGTACCCACTGCCACCTTGTGTAATTTGAGTCAATGCATCCAAACAAGCCCTTTGTTTCTAAGTCTATGAGCATGCCCAGTATAACCTTATGCAGTTGGAGTCAATACATCCCTGTGATTCTATGTGTATGAGCATGACCACTGTAACACTGTATAGTAATAGTAGTTGTCCATTCCACAGATGGGCATACTCCAGTTCAGGGCTTGGTATGCTGCAACTATACCTCTCAGGCCTACCTATG